>NC_081435.1:37656914-37935907 GCF_949786415.1 Peromyscus eremicus
CAAAAAAAGATAGAAATAATCAAACTCATTTATTCTACCTTACCTGGGAAAGGTCTTCCAACATCCTCTGAATAAATTTTTTAACTGAAGGAATCTGAAGAATGTACCACCCAAATATCTGTAAGTTAACTAAGCATCTACTACAGTAAGATTTACTTAATATAAAGAAATAGCAGACAACATGGTTTAAAATATCAGTTCTATGCCTCAGTCTGATGGAAAATGTCTTAGAAGGTGGACAAAATCTGATATCAGGATCTACAGGATCCACAACCAAATTATAAGCAAAGTTCACCCAAATGATGAATATCAATACTAAGTCTTGCCAATGAGGCTATAAAGGCTTTGGGAATATCTACTAAATCTGTCTGTGAAGGAGCTTGTAGACAATGTTTGCCTCTTTAGACACGTAAGCAATACTGACAGTTTTGAGTAGCTGGCAATAATTACCCAAGTGGGATAAGAGTGATAGCCCAATTTAGAAAAATATAGTTCCTATCTCTTCAAAATTAGAGATGAAGATCACTTATAAAAATGTAAACTTAACATGCCACACCTCAAAAGACAAGGTAAGCTATTCACAGACCTTCTCACCTCACCTCTCTCTGCACCCCCAGAACCAGTCCTCAGGGTCAACCCTAAGGTTGCAACAGAATACCAGCTGCAGCCTCTCCTCCTCCCTGCCCACACCGTCTGTGGATTATGCAGACCATTCTTCCCTGGGCTTCTGATCCCCAAGCCTCCAACACCAGCAAGCACTCCTCATGAACACACCAGCCCATCAGGTCAGTAAAACAGACAACACATATCTATTATACTCTCTGAAAATCCAGAGAGAAAACAGAAACCAGGAAACAAAACTCCTACACAATAAAGACAAACCCAGAAATCGGTACCCAGACCTATCATTACCCCAAACCCAGACACCAGGATAAGAACACAATCAGTAACAGCCAGGGAAATGTGTTTCCACCAGAGCCCAGGTACCCGACCACAGCAGGCCCCAAATATTCAAACATAGCTGAAGCACAATGAAAGAAAAAACCTTAAAACCAACTATATGAAGATGATAGAGGTCCATAAAGAGGAAATGAATTAATCCCTTAAAGAAATCCAGGAAAACACAAGCAAACAATTGGAGGAGATGAATAAATCCCTCAAAGAAAGCCAGGAAAACACAAACAATAAGAGGAAATGAGTAAATCCCTTAAAGAAAGCCAAGAAAAAAGAAACAGTTGAAGGAAACATAACTGTTCAAGACATGAAAATGGAAATAGAATCAATAAAGTGAACACAAACTGAGGAAATTCTGGAAATGAAAAGTCTAGGAATACAAACAAGAACTACAGAAGCAAGCTTCACCAACAGAATATGAGGGATAGAAGAGACAATTCAGGTGTTGAAGAGATGATAGAAAAAAATGGATATATCGGTCAAAGAAAATGTTAAATCTAAAATTTTCCTGATATAAAACATTCAGGAAATCTGGGACACTATAAAAACACCAAACCTAAGAATAATATGAATAGAGGAAAAAGAAGAATTCTGGCTGAAAGGTACAAAAAAAAAATACTTTCAACAAAATCACAGTAGAATGTTTTCCTAACCTAAAGAAGGAGATGCCTCTCAAGATACAAGAAGCATATAGGACACCAAATAGATTGGAATAGAAAAGAAAATCTCCCTGCCACAAAATAATCAAAACACTAAACATATAGAACAAAGAAAGAATATTAAAATTTGTAAGGGGCAAAAAAAAAAAGTAAAATATAAAGGCAGACCTATTAGAATCACACCTGGTTTCCAAACAAGACCCTAAAAACCAGAAGGGCATGGATACATGTGCAGCATACTCTAAGAGACCACAGATACCAACCAGGTTACTATATCCAGCAAAACTGTCAATTACCATAGATGGAGAAAATAAAATATTCCATGATAAAGTCAAATTTTAAAAAATACCTTTCTACAAATCCAGCCCTACAGAAGGTGCTGGAAGAAAAACTTTAACATAAGGAGGTTAACAACACCAATAAAAACACAGGAAACAAATAACCTTGCACCAGCATAACCCAAAGAAGGGACACACACACACACACACACACACACACACACACACACACACACATACATACCACCACAACCATCAACAACAGCAATAGCAACAAAGTAAAAGAAATTAACAATCATTGGTCACTGATCTTTCTCAACATCAATGGTCTAAATTCCCCAATAAAAACACACAAACTAACAGAATGGATTCGAAAACAGAAAACAAAATGGATGCATACAAGAAACACATCTGAACATCAAGGGTAGACATTATCCCAGGATAAAGGTTGGAAAAAGATATTCAAAAAAATGTACTTAAGAAGCAAGCTGGTGTAGCCATTTAAATATCTAACAAACTAGACTTCAAAACAAAACTTCAATCAAAAGCAATGAGGAATGACAGTCCATACCATCAAAGGAAAAATTCCACCAAGATGACATTTCAATTCTTAACATCTATGTCAGAAAAGCAAGAGCACACACTATTGTAATAAAAGCCCTACTAAAGCTTAAACTGCACATTGACCCTTACACATTAATAGTGGGAGACTTCAGTAACCCACTCTCACCAACATACAGGTCATCCAAACAAAAACTAAACAGAGAAATACTGGAGCTAACAGATGTTATAAACCAAATGGACCTATCAGATATTTACAGAACATTTCACACAAACATAAAAGATTATACCTTTTCTCAGCACCTCGGGAAACTTTCTCCAAAATTAACCACATACTCAGACACAAAACAAGACTCAATGGACACAGAAAATTGAAATAACTCCCTACATTCTAACAGACCACCACAGATTAAAGCTGGATATCAACAACAACCAAAAGCTTACAAACTCATGGAAACTTAACAATGCTCTACTGAATAAAAAAAAGGGTCAAGGCAGAAATAAATAATTAAAGACTTTCTAGAATTCAATGAAAGTGAATACACAACTTATCCTAACTTATGGGACAGAATGAAAGCTGTACTAAGAAGAAAGTTCATTGCACTAAGTGCCTACATAAAAAAAAAAAAAAATGAGAATTGAGAGATCTCACACAAGCAACTTAACAGCACATGTGAAAGCTCTAGAGCAAAAAGAAGTAAACACACCCAAGAGTAGGCAGTAAGAAATAATCAAACTGAAGACTTAAATAAATAAAATAGAAACAGGGAACAAAACAAAGAATCAATGAAACAAAGAGTTGGGTCTTTGAGAGAAATCAAGATAGACATATCCTTGTCCAAACTAACTGAGAGAGAATATCAAAATCAACAAAATCAGAAATGAAAAGGGGGACATAACAACAGACATCAAAGAAATCCAGAGAATCATAAGGATATATTTTAAAAACTTGTACTTCGTGAAATTGAAATATCTAAACAAAATGCATAATTTTCTCAATAGGTACCACTTACCAAAGTTAAATCAAGATCAGATTAATAATTTAAGCAGATGTATAACACCTAATAAAATAGAAACAGTCAGTAAAAGTCTCCCAACAAAAAGTGAGTGAGAGAGAGAGAGAGAGAGAGAGAGAGAGAGAGAGAGAGAGAGCCCAGGGCTAGATGGTTTTAGTGTAGAATTCTACAATTCTACCAGACTTTCAAAGAAGAACTAATACCAATACTCCTAAAATTATCCCAAAAAATAGAAACAGAAGAAAGATTGCCAATTCATTTTATGGGGTCACAGTTACCCTAATACCCAAACCACATAAAGACTCAACAAAGAGTGAATTACAGACCAATTTCCTTTATGAATATAGATGCAAAAATACTCAATAAAATACTTGCAAACCAAATCCAAGAATACATAAAAAGATCATCCACCATGATCAACATACAAAAATTAATAAATGTATTCCACCATAAAATAAACTGTAAGTAAAAATCCACATCATCATCTCATTAAGATGCTGAAAAAGCCTTTGACAAAATGGAACACCCCTTCATGATGAAAGCCCCAGAGACATTAGGGATAAAAGGAATATACCTAAACATAATAAAGGCAATTTACAACAACCCTAGAGCTGACATCAAATTAAATGGAGAGAAAATCAAAGCAATTCCACTAAAATCAGGAACAAGACAAGGTTGTCTATTCAATATAGTACTTAAAGTTTTAGCTAGAGCAATAAGCTGAAGAAGACTAAGGGAATATAAATTGGAAAAGAAAATCTCAAAGTATCATTATTTGCAGATGATATGATGGGATATGTAAATGACCCTAAACATTCCACTAGTGAGCTCCCATAGTTGATTAATACTTTTAGCAAAATGTCTTGATATATGATTAACTCAAAAAAAATCAGTAGCCCTTCTATATACAAATGGCAAGTGTACGAGAAAGAAATCACAGAAACAACACCCTTCACAATAGCCTCAAATAATATAAAATATTATGAGGTAACTCTGCCTCAGCAAGTGAAAGACTTACATGACAAAAATTTCAAAGATTTGAAGAAAGAAATTGAAGAAGACATTAGAAGATGGGAAGATCTCCCATACTCGTGGATAAGTCAGTAGGATTAACATAGTGAAAATGGCCATCTTACCAATAGCAATCTACAGGTTCAGCATAATCCCTATCAGAATTCAAACACAATTCTTTACAGATCTTGAAAGGATAATACTCAAGTTCATATAGAAAAACAAAACACCCAGGATAGCAAAAACGATCCTGAACAAAACAAGTACTTCTGGAGGTGTCATCATCCCTGATTTCAAGTTGTACGACAGAGCTATAGAAAAAAAACTGCATGGTATTGGCATAAAAATAGAAATGTTGAACTATTGAATCAAATAGGAGATCCACATATAAATCCATCTATGGATAGCTAATTTTTGACAAAGAAACCAGAAGTACACAATGGAAAAAAATATTTTCAACAAGTGGTGCTAGTCAAACTGGATATCTGTATGTAGAAGAATGCAAATAGATCTGTATTCATCACCCTGCACAAAACCCAAGTCCAAGTGGATCAAAGACTTCAACATAAAATCAGATATATGAGCTTGAAGAAAGAGTGAAGAATAACCTTGAACACATTGCCACAAGAAGACAACTTTCTGAACAGAATACCAATAGTGCAGATATAAGTTCAACAATTAATAAATGGAACATCATGAGACTGAGAAGCTTCTGCAAAGGACACAATCAATAGAACAAAACAGCAGCCTACAAAATGAGAAAAGATTTTCACCAATTCCACATCCAGTAGAGGAGTAATATCCAAAATACAGAAATAACTCAAGAAACGAGGTATCAAGAAAAACAAATAACCCAATTTAAAAATGGAGTACAGAGCTAAACAGAATTCTCAATAGAGGAATCTCAAGTGGTTGAGAAACATTTAAAGAAATGTTTAACATCCTTAGCCATCAGGGAAATGCAAATCAAAACTACTTTGAGATTCCATTTTACACTTATCAGAATAGCTAAGAACAATATAGATAGAGCATGCTGGTGAGGATGTGGAGCAAGGGAAACATTTCTCCATGGTAGGTAGGAGTGTAAGCTTATATAGCCACTATGGAAATTAATATGGCAGTTTCTCAGAAAATTGGGAAAAGATCTACCTCAAGACCCAGCTATACCACTCTTGGGCATATACCCAAAGGATGCTCTATACTACCACAAGAACACTTGCTCAACCATGTTCATTGCAGTTATATTCAGAAACTGGAAACAACATAGATGTCCCTCAACTGAAGAATGGATAAAGAAAATGTGGTGCATCTACACAATGGAGTATTAATCAGATGTTAAGACAACAACAACAAAAAAAGTGACATCATGAAATTTTTAGGCAAATGGATGCAACTAGAAAAAAATCATACTGAGTGAGGGACTCTAGACCCAAAAAGACAAATATGGTATGTATTCACTTATAAGTATATATTAGCTTTAAGTATATAATAATCAAGCCACAATCCATAGGTCCAGAGAGGTTAGGTAAAGAAGTGGGCTCTAAGAGGGGAAGCATGGATCTCCCTGGAAAGGGAAAATAGAATAGATTTTGCAAGTGGACTGGGGGCAGGAGGGGACAGAAGCAGGAGGGATCAGTTGGTGGCGGAGGGATGGAGAGAGAGAGTGCAGGGAAAGACTGCTTGAGATGAGAGTGCACTTAGGGGGCAGTATGTAAACCTGGTGCTGTGGAACCTTCCTAGAATCTATTAAGGTGATCCTAGTGAGGACTCCTAATAATGGAGGATAGAGTCTGAACTTGCTATCTTTTGAAGCCAGGCAAGGCTTCCACTGGTGGGCTGGGGTTACATTCAGCCAAGTTGTTGGCTCAGGGTATCCCTTGGAGATCCCCAAACAACCCAGGCTGATGCTAGGACAGAAGGTTGCTTTCTGAAAACTGATAGGGGGCCCCATTGCTGAGGACAACATCCACACATGACACATTGAATGTTCAAAGGTCGAGCTGGTGCCTGCATGGAGCTTTCACTCCTACATTCTAGTCTCTTTGGTACAGGAAGGTACTTTGCAGACTACCAAAGAAAAACCTGAACACCAACCCAGGCACAAAACTTTCAACATACAATCCATCCTGCCTGCAAGATGTGCTAGGACAATTATGTCACAGAACTTGTGGGAGTAACCAGCCAATGTCTGGTTTAACTTGAAGCCCATGCCCAGTACTGCTTTGATTGCCAGAACTGAAAACTGGATAGCTCAGAGACCTAGGATAGAACCAACAATAACTTGCAAAGGAAAAAAGATCAATGAGATAATTCCTAGTGATATTTTGTTGTTCTCATATCATAGATCAGTGACTTGTCCAGTTGTTATCAGAGAGGGTTCCTCCAGAAGCAGATGGGAACAGGTACAGAGATCCCCAGCCAGACTTACGTGGAAAGAGTCTCTAAATTGGAGGTCTTTCCCCTCGATCCCTTAGAAAAGGAAGTAGAAATATTGTCGGAATCGGAGGGGATGGAGAACACCAGGAGAGTATGGCCCACTGAATCAACTAAGCAGGGATGGCATGGGATCACAAAAGACTGAAGTAGCAAGCATGGGACCTGCATGGATCTGTACCATGTTCTCCACATATATGTTATGGCTGTTAGTTAGCTTAGTGTTTTTGTGGGACTCCTAACAGTGGGAGTGGGTGTGTCTCTGACTCTTTTGCCTGCTCTTGGAACTCTTTTCCTCCTATTGGATTGCCTTGTCCAGCTTCAATAGGAGGAGGGTTTTCATCTTACCTTATTGTATCTGGTTTTGTTGTATTTGGTGGTTGTCTCTTGGAGGCCTGCTCCTTTCTGGAGAGAAATGGAGGAGGAGTTGATCTGGGGGAGAGGGGAATTGTAAGAGAGGTGGGAGGAATAGGGGAAGAGAAAACTGTAGTCAGTATATATTTTATGAAAGAAGAATCTATTTTTTTTTAATCCTGGCATGATTAGACACTGGACAGCCTGGGTCCTCTGGAACATCAGTCAGTGAGTGCTCTTAACCACTGAGCCATCTCTCTTCCGAAGAATCTATTTTAACAAAAGAAAATAAATAAATCCCCAAATTTAGAGGAAAAAAGAAAGTGAACCTTACAAAAATGATTATGTTGTTTTAACTAAAAAAAGATTAATTTTCTATAAATTATAACTTTCCTTACAAGAGAAGAAAAGTTGACCAGTTATAACTAATTTTAATCAATCAAAATTACAGAAATTAAAACTGACAAACGTTAGAAAATAAATATCGACTCTAAAAGCAGGGTCTGGGTTCTGATTATAAGTTAAGCTGTTGTATTCTTTGATCAAGACTAACCATGAAGGAAAGTATGAGAAAGAAAAATCTGCCTGATAATTTAAATAAAAATTATTTTGATCTAGTATTTATGTGTATATATTTATGTGTGTTCAATTTGTGTGTTTTTGTATTTGTACATATGTATTTGTGTGTGCATGTGTGCATGTGTGTGTGTGTGTGTGTGTGTGTATGCATGTAGACCCTCGTAGTATAAGTGCTTTCACTTCAGCTTAAGAGTGAAAGGTTTTTGAAAGAGAAAATATAAAAGTCTTATTTTGATTTTAGGACAGAGGTATAAATATAAATTCAAATCACAAAAATTAAAAAATAAATAGATAAAAAGCTAACTCTGCAAACTGGTTAAGTTAGTTTAAAATATATGCAGCCCTACCAAGAATTAAAATAAACATACTAAATTGGAAAGCTAAAAATATAAAGTTTAACAGGCACATGCTGCTTCTAACTGACATACCAAAACCATGATGACACACAAATATTGGAAGAAAACAATAAAAATGGCCTATCAGGCCAAAACCACTAAAAACTAAACTGATACAATACACTAAGCTAAAACGGACACATCTTAGAAAAAGACAACTTACTAATGCTTAAATAAGAAATAAAAAGCACAAAATTTCCAATTCTCTGAAGAAGAACCATCCAGAAATGTATACATCATATCTAGAAAACTTAATAAGAAATGTGTACCAAATGTTCTAAAATCATGATTGTATCAATAGAAGTAACATGAAACTTCAAACTGTCTATGAAGGCAAAAATACCCTCATTATACAACCAGACGAAAGTCTTACAAGAAGGGTGACGTGCTCATTTCACTGATGATAGATACAAAAATGAAACACCTGGTACCAAATCAAATCCATGGTATAGTCCAAGGATTTAAGGATAATTCAGCATTAAGAAATCCACAGATCCATTAATTTCAATCATACATTAAGAGTGAAAAAAAAAAACCACATACTCATCTCAATATAAGCATCCAAACCATGTAGTGAACTTCAGCTCTGATTCACAGTTTTGAAAAGTCCCTTAGGGGATGTTAGGTTTCAAGCCTAGGACAAATGGCTGTGGTGCCTATTTAACATATCGTAGCAGACTTGGCTGCCAGGTTCTCCCTGCATCCCTCAGTCCCTACCTGTTACAGGACCCTCTGGCTGCCATACTCACCCTCTACCCTAAACTCTCCAGCCTGGGGGCTGGGCTGCCCTTCCCCATATAATCCAACCATTTTGGTTACTCATCTTTGTACCTTTGGTCCACCTGGTTGCTGACACTGATTCCCTTCTCTCCTCTCTACTCCTCCCCTGCCCCCCTCACATGGCACATCTCAGTCTGGTCATATCCATTCTGGACTCTCCCAGGTGTCTCTGACTCTGGCTATCCTCTCCCTGGTATCTACAATAAACCTCCTCCACCATACCTATAATCAATCATGTCCTTTCCTTTATATTTCTTTTTTTTTTCTTTCTTTTTTTTTTTTCCATTCAAGGGATCCTTTGAATTCTACCAGAAACAAAGGTTAATTCACAATGGCCATCAAACTTAATGTAAGTCCTGAGATTGTCAAACTCCCAGACAGAAGCAGAGGTAAAAATCTTCTGTGCATTTATCTTTGCCCCCAAACACAACAAAAGCAACACTGAGCAAGTGGAACACCAAACTGAAAGGTTCTGTACAGCCAGCAAAGATACATTCAAATGAAAGTGAACACATGCATTGAGAGGAAATACTTGGATTTCCTATGATTTAGAGCTAAAACTTGAAAATACCTAAGGAGCCAATAACGAAGCAGCAAGAAAACAGATAACCTGCTTTGAAAATGATCCATCAAGGTCAGTAGACATTTTTCTGAAGAAATCATACAAATGGAAATAGCCTGTAAAAGGGTTATTGGCTCCTACACATCAGGAAAACACATACTAAAAGCCCCAAGAGAGGCTACTCAAATGGCTTAGCTAGTACAGATGACTGGTTCAATCATCTGTTGATGACCTGTGTTCAATCCCCAAGACTCACGTGGTTGAAGGAGAAAACTGAGTTCCACAGGCTGTCTTCAGACCTTCACATGTACACAAAATAAATAAACAAAAATGTAAAAAAAAATTAAAAACCAACAAGATTTTGTTCGGCACCTATTAGATACCTTTCATTATAGAAAATGAAGTGAAAAGTGAGAGAGAGGGATAAATGCTGGGAAGGACAAATATTGGAAAGAATGTGATGTAATGAGCATGCTTACACACATTGATGAGAATGTACATGTAGCTAGAGTTTTCCTGCCTGGCCCACAGTCAGGACAAATCTCTCTCACCCACCAGTCCCACAGCCGCTCAGACCCGACCAAGTAAACACAGAGACTTATATTGGTTACAAACTGTATGGCCGTGGCAGGCTTCTTGCTAACTGTTCTTACAGCTTAAATTAATCCATTTCCATTAATCTATACCTTGCCACGTGGTTCGTGGCTTACCGGCATCTTCACATGCTGTTTCTCATCATGGTGGCGGCTGGCAGTGTCTCCCTCACCCAGCTTCCTGTTCTCTCCATTCTCCTCTCTGTTAGTCCCGCCTACACTTCCTGCCTGGCCACTGGCCAATCAGTGATTTATTTATTGACCAATCAGCAACACCTTTGACATACAGACCATCCCACAGCAGGTACACTAGAACAGACATTACAAAAACGGCTTGAAGATTCCTCAAAAAATTAACGACCAATCTGCCAAACAAGTCAGGACTTTCCTTCTGAGTATACATCCACACCATGACATGCAGTTAACTTAACTTCCGGACTTAAGGTAATTGTTTCTTCTCTTGGGGAATCAAGATGCCTTAACTACATATACAGCTAGGATTAAGTTCATCAATAGCAGCCTTGTAGCAAAGGAACGCTTTCAAAACATCGCTCTGATTCAAAAACATCTGAAAGATCCCTGTTTATCCTACTACATAGAATTGTTCAGTCTCATTCCACGCTCCCCATTTCATACACAAACAGTTGCTTTGTGCAAACCGTACCCAATTCCTGTCAGTCATTTCATGCCTCTATGCCTTGTTTCACACTATTCTTTCAATAAATTCCATCTTCTTACTTACCAACCTCTACTCTTTTTAAAACTTAGCTCCAAACTCACCAATACTCTGCAGTTTTAAAAAAAAATATTTATCCTGCTTCTGGTTAGAAAATCAAGTTGCTATCACAGATGTTCTCCTGTGGATCTCTATCCATACCCCTATTAGAATACTAATACACAGGATAATAATGGTACTGGCGTGTGCACTGGTCTTGTTGAAATCTTCATATTTAACTGGTTTAAATGAGAATGTGTTATTTTGAGATGCCTAACGTCAAAATGACTTTCCTGTTTGAAAAAGGTTTGTCAGATTTAACAAAGATAAACACAGGAGACCCAGTTAAATGTGAGCATACTTACACAGAACATCTATTTTATTAATCTGAAATTCAAGTATGATTGATTGCACTGCACTTTATCTGTCAGCCCCAATTTTGAGGGAAACCAAATATTGGTAGATATGAGAAGCACACTTTCACAAGAAATGGCAAGGGACAGCAGCCACCTTTCTACAAAGCCCAAGAGTGGGCAGGAGACCTGGACTGAGCTGTATCACTGGTCTTGGCCCATGCTGTGACACTGAAGTGATTACACAAGCAGGGACATGGTAGCAGAAGTCAGTGGGAGCATCCCCATGCTTGGTCTCCAAGGTACACTCAGCAGCACCCTCCCCAGACCAATTGGGCTGTGGCCACAGTTGCTTATCCTCCCATGAGTCACTTTTTATGACTCTAGTTTATAAACTTTTAATCAATTCTTTCACTTTTCTTTCTTCTTGTATGTCATTTTCAACATTTAGCATATGGCATATTTGTCTAATGTGTCTTCCTGGTAGAAATGTAAACAACCTAAGGCTAGAGCTGGACATCATCGCTTGTTTCTTGCCCAGAGCCCAAAGTGGAACTTAGGACATTTAGTTAAGGGAGAAAATGAATACATTGTTCAAAAATACCTTTTCTATGCAAATGTAACCAAATATTATTTCTGTTTTGAAACCAAAACACTTATTTGTTATATTCATCTTCTTAGAAAATACATCATACAATGCAATTGTGGCCATAAATGAATGTATCTTTTACATTCTAGGAGCCTGGAACTTTTGCTGGACTTCAGAACAAGAGTTAATAATATACCTTAAGATCACTTAAGACTGCTAGACTACTGTGTACTCAAACTGTTTGTTTAACCTGTCTTTAAAAGGACAATGTAACAGTCAACCATTCTTGCTTTGGATTTCTCATGTAATCAACTTTTACAACTTAAGCTAACACATAGCTGTGGTCTTAAGTTATGCCCCTGACCCAAATAATGCATATGGAATCATTTGCTGAAAGCAGAAAACACAGAAGTTGAAAGCAACTTCCTAAAATCCACCAAAAAAATTGAAAGCATCCATTATGGATACTGGCTGATAAACAATGATGTTTGTTATCTGGGTCAGTTGAGATCAGTTGGAGCCAGCGACTTAATCCCTTGTAAAAACTCTGTTAAAGATTTCTGTAAAGTATCCCATCTCTCCCCCATGTGATACTTTCTGTGTTGTTGAAAACAAAGCCCTTTTTGTTGGGGAGATACATACACACACAGATACAACAGACAGAAGCAAAACAGACACACAAATACAAACACACACACACACACACACACACACACACACACACACCACTCACACAGAGATACACACATCTCATGCAACAGGCAGACACAGGGACAAACATTCACAAGACAGCCTTCAAGCAGACATAAATTCAGACTCATATAACAGACAGACAGAGGACAGAAGACACACGGAATTGAAGTAAAGGATTCAAATCTGGACTTGCTCTTGGTTAAATGCCTCCAAGAGCAGGTGCTTTTATTTCTTTCCTTAATGTGACACCGGTGCATTATTGGTGGCTCAGCCTTAATCATGAATGCATTAAAAGCTATGTATCAAATCCACCGTGTCAAAAATAAAATTGTTGAAGGCTTGGATAAAATAACATAATAAGCTGTAAACCCCATAGTGCAGGGGGTTACACACCAGGACCAGTGATACATGTGAATGCATGTGGCTCTCTAAAATTCACATTGGTATTTTTGACAGCTTCATACACACATGCAGTGTATTGTCATTATACTCACCTGCCTCCCATTATCCTCTAATATCCCACTTCCTCCCCACCTGGACCACTTCTTCCTCACTACTCCTCTGGTGGCTACACCATTAGAGAAAATGGCACTCCCTCCTCCAGCAACCATTAGCAGTCACTACCTCCTCAAGGGGGGATGGAGCCTCATGGGGACCTCCTCCTACTCCATGAGGGGAAGTTGGAGAGTCCAGACTTGTGCAGGTGTATGTAATTGCTGAAAATTCACACTGATCTTAATCCCTTAAAAGAAAACCTTCAGGGGGTCATTGGGTCAAAAGGATTCTGCCTTTGTGAGGGCAATGAGTATCCTATAAGATGGACACGAGAGAGCCTTTTTACCAAGGCAGAAAGTAAAACTTCACCAGACTCTGCTGTCATTTTGATTGTGGAATTTCTAGTCTCCAAACATACACAAAACAGTTCCAAGTAACCCTGCCTCGTCTACCTGTCCATACACCTCTCCACCCTCCATGCATCCAACTATCCGTATATTAGTTTGGCTTCTATGGAACCATTCACTGCTACTCTAATATTAAGTAAGTCCTTGTTTACCAATCTAGTTAAGCAGTGAACAAAAACGTTTTTGTTCAACTAAGCTATTTTTATGGAAATAGGAACTAGGCTTTCAGTAATTTTTTCTAAAAATCAGTATTTTTATAACATTTGAGCTTGGTATGACAGTTTATTACCTTAAAGAATTACAGAATGGCGGTGGGGTTAGAAATGGAAGGGGAAAAGGAAAGACGAGCTCTATAATTATATTTTAATGAAATTTTTTAAAAAATTTATTAAGTAACTCACTGTCCAACTACACCTCAGGAAAAATAAAAACATCCTAGTATAAAAAAAATTAAACATGGTATATAAACACATTCCTAAATATATAAATGCAACCCACTCAGCCTCAAATTTAAAATGTATTTTAAAAAATAAAAAGAATATTATACACATTTTCATCGGAAAAAAATTAAACACTTTCTTGGTGAAATCATAAAGCACGCAACAACAAAATTTGCTTTTAAATTACATGTCATTCTACTATCCCACAAAGTAAGTTGACTGCTTTCCTCTTACTTCTGTATTCCAACATTAGTACTCTTCATGGTGTATTGATGTCTGCTCACACCATCATCTACACACACTCCCCTCTATGACAGAACCAGCTTCCAGGACGAGAGCACACTATGCAGCAAAAAGACAAAGAGAAGAAAACATGTTAAGGATACCTTGTCAGATTTAGGATTTGTCTACCCAGAATAAAAATGGTAGGTATTGTACAAAGAAAGGCGAGGCCTTAACTGATCGGTACTCCCTTCCTATCACTCTTTGTGCGAGACTCCAGAGAGTCTAGGGTGCCAATACAGACTCATTTTGGCCTACCTATATTGAGATTCTGTGGACCTCTTCTGGTAGAACCTGTTCTAAACTTGGATTTGTTCCTCCTGTTTCTTCCTAGTGAGCCATACTCACTGCTTTGCATTATGGACTCCACCAAGTAGAGAATCTGAAGAATGTCTCTGTGCGCAGAACCCATCTAGAATTTTCCATTTTGTTTTTTTTTTTGACTTCTCAAGAGAGTGGAATGACCCTCTGCATTAGACTCCTTTCCATTGAATTCTATTGCATCATACCACACAGGGCATTCTTCTTACCTTACTAATTGTCTTTCCTTCACTTTCTCTAGCTTTCAAATATTAAAATTCTTAAGTGTTTTTGAAGGCTCTTTTCTCCTTGTAATCTCAAGCTTTTTCCTAAGGAAACTCATTGATTACAGGGTGTGTACATCATACAGGAACAACTAATTTCATTCATTCTGCTAAGAAAGTTCATTTGAGCATCAGACACTCAGATTCAACCGCATAATTGATACTCTAGAAAGATATTCCCTAGCCATTTGTTTTAACAGAGACTCTAATGGGTAACACTTCTTTTAAAAGTGTGTCACCATTAAGTCCTAGTCAGGAGCCATTACTGAGGACCGAAAGCCTAATTATGATTGAGATAAATCTAGATTCTAGGCTTACCTCACATGTATATCAACCATTCATTTAACCTTTAAAATATCCAAAAATAAGAATATTATTAATTTGATTAATGAATCAAACATTCAAAGCATGAGACTATAGCTATGTGGTAGAGTGTTTACCTAACAAGCACAAGACACTGGGTTCAGTCCTCAGCATCAGGAAAAAAATAAATACTGAATAGTGTTGTTATCTCAATCCCTTATTTCTCAGTCCTTCTTATTTCTCGTTTATGTGTTTCCCCCAGGATACCTTTTTGTCTGTCACATCTGTCCTTGTGAGCAGATCTCTGATTATACAGTTACCTGAGTATCCTTATTTCTTTCTTATTTCACTTTTGTTATGAAAGTCCATGATACTTCTCTTGCAAATGAACTTTATTTTCTGTGCCTCCAAGTTCAAGTAGTTCATCTAGCATTTTTCATCATATTCATCAAAGGCAAATATTTCTAAAACATTTTGTCTATAAAACATTTATAAATTACTCAACATAATTGTATTTTCACAAATTTGGGGAATTAAGTGTCATGATATAAAGTTACAAAATGGAAATATAGATTTAAAATTTTTATTTTTAGATTGTAATGGATGCTCTTTTTTCCACTTAGCAAAATATTATCATTTTGTTGCATACGGGCTTTATTATTTTGAGGTGTAGTCTATCTATTCCTACTGTCTTTAAGACTCTTTATCATGAAGGTATATTGAGCTTTATCAACTGCATCTTCTGTATCTATTGAGATAACCACATACTTTCTATCCTTAGCCTTATTTACATGGTGCATACTTTCTATCCTTAGCCTTATTTACATGGTGCATTGCAATTACTCATTTGCATGTATCCAACCAACCTTGCATCCCTGAGATGAAACTAATTTGGCCATAGTGTGTGATCTTCTACATATGCTCTAGAGTTAGGTTTGCGGGTATTTTATTGAGGGTTTTTGAATCTTTGCCCATTATGGAAATTGATGTAAGTATACATGGGGAGGGGTAGTAGGATGGTGATCAAGAGGAGAATAGGGTCAGCAGAAGTAGCAGTGACATAATAAAACCAAAGACTTTGTATGCCAATTCAAACACTAATAGGTAGTATTTTCGCTAATATTTTGTTAATGATAGGAACAATACTATTCTACTATTTCACCAAGCTCTCTGTAATTTCAGTGGTAAATAGTTAGCTATAGGTTAAGTGCCTATCTGTATTGATTTATAATTTATGTTTTTCAGTCTGAAGATCAACCAAAATGACATAAAATTTAGATAAATAGCTAAACTTTGATGAAAAAATCTAAGAAATTTCCCCCCAAACAGTGTTTCCTGTGATCCTAAAGAGTATACTTGGGTTTCCACATCACTTACAAATATTTTAACTTGGAAAAAATAGGAAACAGATTTATTTTCTCATTGTATTTGGTCCTAGAAAGTATCTCGTATCTGTCATCATCATGACCGCACTTAAATATAAGTGTGTAAATCTAATCATGGTGATCAATGACTTTTCAGATTGAGTAAGTGACATCATCAGGGACTGAGTAGGAACCATACTTATAATTTGAGCAATTTTCTCCACAGTTCTTAGTTTAAATCCTGTATATGCTACCATAAAGCAAAGTACTGATTATTTCATTTTTTTAAGCAATTTCACAAAGATTTATCATTTGAAATTGTGGATATAATAATAGATATTAAAAGAAATATTTTGTGTCATTTTCATTTCAAAAACGAGGGAAATTACCTAATGTTTGCAAAAGACAGCCAGTGTATCCTGGAGAAAAACTAGTCTACAAGTTGTCTATATTTTTTTCAAAACACACTGAACAGAGGGCAAACTCTGACAGTAACTTTGTTGCATTTGATAATTTTCAATACTTCATTGTCTGAATGAAGAGAAATTGTATCCAGTCAAGTGTATACTGTGAATAAAGCAGTTTGCTCCTGGTATTTCAGGAGATAGAGCTCTTTGATCCAGCCAGTAACACTGTTGCCTCCTCTACATACTAATCCAGAACACCTCTGGTGTTTAGTGGAGCCTCAGAAAACAATCATTAGCAGTGTTCTTTAAAAACTCTCCTGTGCTATCAGTGGTAGCCAAAACAAAAGTCTGAGCACTTTTCTTTCAGGCACTCTGCATATTCTCCATAAATATTCAGTCAGGGCCTTGTTGGACTTGTCTTACCAAAGCTGCTGAATATTTAGTAAGCATGTGATGACAACTACTTCCTACGTTATAAGCCTTGATATTAGACAGGGTTATTTGATTTTTAAAACCATGGTTTACATATAACCTTTTTTTAACCTTCAACATTAGTGATATTATAAGATAATTTTAAGAATGCAATATCAAACATTACAGAGTTATTTCTGTATTATTTAAAATAAGATTCATTTGTAGCAGAGCCTGGAGGCCTACGCATTTAATCCCACCACTTGAGGGCACAGAAAGACAAATCTCTATGAGTCTGAGCCCAGAAAGTTCCAGGCCAGACAGTACTACAAAGTGAAACCGGGTCTCAAATTTTTAAAGAATCCATTTATGCAGTCATTTATACATTTATTCATTCATCTAAATATCCCAGTTTTTTGTTGGTTGGTTGGTTGGTTGGTTGGTTGGTTGGTTGGTTGTATAACTGTGTAAACTTGTCATAGTTGATTATTTTCTGAGACTATGGATATTTATGTTCTATATTAATATTATTTTTTAGGTGATTCATTTACCCTGCAATTATTATCACGACTTTTATCAAACATTTTTATCCATTAACGTATGTTTTAGAAGTGGGCTAAAATTTAAAGCAACTGTCAAAATGAGTATGAACCAGAACATTTAAGCAGTAAGAGACGATGTATAAACACTTCATTCAAACACCCTCATTGTGGGCCAGTGTAATCAATTTCCAACTTGCAGCACACTTGAGATTGTAAGAGTGCAAGGCCACTCCAGAATATCAAACAACTAATCAACCTTGACACTGTGTACTACATATAAATGAAAGTGTTTCTTTTCTTCGTTTTCTTTACAAATATCAAATCACATGATAGGCCAATTATTATCAGTGGGAATTCAAAGGCCAAGACTTGATGAACTGTACTTCAGTATTAATATAAAAGGTACTGAAAAGGTCTCCCCTAGATAAGAAAACCTGTGTAGCCATGGGGCTACACAGGAGTTACCCAACTTCTTCACTAAGACCCTTCGTGAGCAAAACCCAAGCCCATGACAATGACTGAGATTATTTCCCCGGGGAAGTGTTGAAGTGGTTGTCCCTTCTTTTGGACATTTCTTTGAGACGTTATTGAAATATTTTGTTGTTCTTGTTCCTCAGTCTCAGCTGGAATTAATTGATTCCTGGGATTTAATGAGCCTAAGCAGGCCTCATTATGGCTTAGATTTGTGGCCCTCCAAAACCAACTTCCTTTGTGAATAGGTGCTTCAGTTTGGTTCTGGTGTTTGGTATTTTCTCAGCTTCTGGATTCCCCTGTCCTAAGGTGCTAGCCATCGTTAACTCTTAATAGTCATTTTCATATTTACCCAATGGCTTCTTCATCATCAGGCTTTTTCCTTATAAAGTATTTTGCAACTTCTGCTAAAAGTACAGCTTCATTTTCTAGAATCTTGGACATTTACTGAGCGCCAGAGGAACTGCCTCTCCCATCCCCACCCCTACCCGCTTTTCCATGTTCATCTGCTGATTAATTTTCTCATCCCGGCACTAATTATTTTTCACTTGTATTTGAATCTTCGTTCTGTGTCCCTTCTTAAGTTCCTTTTTTTTCCCTTATCTGGACATTTTCAGCACTTTTAAAAGTAGAAAATTTTGATGCAAAAGAGAAAGAAATTGGTGCTCCAAATGTGAATTTGCCACAATCATTATAGTTCTAGTGAGTGTGAATTAGCAGAATGGCAAAATCATTCTAAGCTCAAACAGTTCAAATACTTAGCAGATTTTTTTTAATGTTCCTTTCTCTCATCTGCTAAGTAGATATAATAATATCCAAATGAGCCTTACAGGGTAGAATGTGTAATCTCCTGTAAAAAAAAAAATAAAAAACAGATATTCAGTACAAGCTCATTACCCCTATCCTGTTTCCTTGGGGCAATAAATATTTGTAAAACTTGGATAAACTACTTTAGTCTATTTATTTCATTAATCAAAAGCAAGGAGGTTACAGCAGCTGCTGGGAAAGGCCCCTGGGTTCCCAGCAGTCTGTGAACTTGGGGAATGTTGCTTTTACAAAGCCCCTGCTGCGCTTGAAGAGGTGGTGTTTCTCGATCCCTTCTGTTAGGGCTCAGCACCCTGCCATTGGAGGTGACTGGAATTTCCTCTGTACAAAGTAAACATGTCTGCATCTTGGGGGTTCAGCAGGAGCAGCCCCAAGGGGCCTCTCCTTGGTCTTTCACAAGGCACTGTTGCTGCCTTTCATGAGCCTCCCTAAAACTCAGCTTATAAACGTCCAAGGAAACAGCTTCCTTGTTCTTATTGCTTAGGCTGCAGATGCTCCTTTTAAGCTGAGGGATTTCTCAAAGTTTTATTAAAAATTTATATATTTCAGCAATGAGATCCTGCCCTAGTATCTATGCATATAATTATCAGTGATGTCCTGATCACCAGCCTACTATGCAGAATGATTCTTCTGTTTCCAACCAAGGGCACTGTACACTTTAATACTCTTCCCCAGCCAAGTATGGCTCAACTGATCTTTTATCATGGTGTTAAGAGGGGACATTAACACTAGCAAATCAAGACAGAAAGCTGACATCATTAAGGCTGTTGGTGCCGCTGCTACTTCCCTCTGCATCTTCTTCCAATGGGATGGAACAATATAAATCTAAGAATTATTTTATTGCTGTGCGTTTCTCTGAAACCATTGCCCCAAATGATAACTCTTTCATGTAAAATAACTGATTCTATCTCATATCAGAGCTATTGGCTGTTTAATATTGCCTTGAAAATTACACGGAAAATTAAACCAATCTAACCAGCCAAGACATAATGTGACATTAAATGTCTAACAAACTCACTTGAGCTAAAAATAAGTAGCATTAAATCAATACATTCAAGCTATTTACATAATTGTCCTCATCTTTCAGAAGTCTGTTTGCCACTCCCTGCCCACTTTGTTTTCCACTATACATATCATGGTTAATAGATTTTTAATTAACCTGCAAGCAATGCTTCCTTAGAACCTGCTGGAAACTACTTATTAATGGTATCTAGCATCCAGGCACAGCGTTCACACTCATATGACGTGCACAAAAAAACATCTCATAAGGATCCTTTGACACGGTTTCTATTAATAGTCAAAAAGGAAATGTTCAGAGTGGCTGAATGAGCAGTTCAGAGTCACCCAGCAAATAAAACATGAAACTGAGAGTCCAAGTTATCTGTGTCACTCACTCAATTAATTAATTATATCAAAGCCATAAAAAATGAACATTTAAGATTCTGTTAATTTAGATGTAATCATCTAGTTGTCCAGATGTTTTTTAAAAGCTTTGAAGAAAATGACCAAATATATATATATATATATATATATATATATATATATATATATATATACTTTAAGAAACATAATTCCTGTGCTAATTCTTTGTGAAGGTGATTCTGAAAATTGTGCTTTCTTTTAGTTCCATTGCCTATAAGTGTAGTAGAAATTTGACTTGACTAGTCACTGAGTACATTTGTTACATTAGAAAAGGTTATTTTAAACTAATAATAATAATTTGTTCTGGGAAAATGGTTTTTGTAACCTGTATTCTTTTCCCTTTTTTTTTCCCTGTTTAAAACTATATCAAATCAGTCTATTAGAGTGTTATTTGATGTGTAAATTCTATGGCTATACATAAAATAAAGGATGGCTTTCTGAAAGAGGAAAAATTAAAAAATAAAGATAAAATGAAACAATCTTGCGTTACTATATATTGATTATACTTATTAAACTTACTAAGAAGTGAAAGGTTGTGTTCTTTTCCATCTCTACCATGCTTTGATGGTAGCAATGTTATCACTGCTCTAGAGAATGTGACTCTGTGTATGTGACTGCATTTTAAAAGACACCCCCATCCCAGCTCACAATATCTTCCCACTCCGGTCCCTTCCTCATATACTCTTGTGTGATGCAGCCACCCTGAGAAATGGTTCTGCATCTGAATAATGCCAAGTCACTCTTTTAGGAAAGAGAACAATAGTGAACCAGCAAGCCCAGGGAGAGTTCAAGTCCAAACACAAATAGGGGTTGGGGTCTGCCTCATTTTTGTCTTTATGTTCTTGTGGATGGTGTCAAAAGTAGAGACTTTTTCTGAGCTGGAGAAGGAGACATAAGATAGTCATGGGGTTTTGAAAAAGCTCCCTATTTTGCTATCTTCTTGAAGTCTGGCTACTCTAAATTGAGTTCATGCTACAGATCACTAATGCTTTTAGGTGACCGTGGGAAAGCTTGAGGCCATGTCCTCTAACCTTGATGTCAGCGAGTGCAGTGATTCAATTTCCTTAGCAGTCTTCTTGATCCCTGTCCTTCTGTGAAAAGCTTGGGTTCTCATGTGGTCCAAAGGCACATTCAGTATTAGGGAAGAGATTCGTAATGTCAGTATACTTGATATTTTTTAAGTGTCCCAAATACTCAACTTCTCTGCACTGCTCTTTAATCCTGAAGAAGCCAACACTTTGCAATGTGCTCCTTGAGTACCCAGATAACACATACAAATTTTAGCATTGCTTAGAGTCCAAGGGTCACACCTGTTCAAGGCTTTTCTCCCTCTTTTATGTACCTGACATATGACAAATGATGAAATTTGCCATTGGCATTTCCATATTTCTCTATGATGGGTCATCAAGTCCTGCTAGCCTTCCAGCCATAAACAAAATTTCAACTTTCATCTGCATTTCAAGCTGCGGCGAAAGTGTAAAAATTAAACATTTTCAGTTTCTTCTGGGTATCAGTCATGCTCTGTGAATGCTCCAAAACCAGCAAGGTACACTCTGTATGGCCTCTCCTTCTAAATGGTTTCTTGGAAAGGCCATAAGAAAAGAAGATGTTTTTATTAGCAGATCTACAACACTGTGGGGGGAGCATGCAGCTTGGACAAACAGGACAGGTTTTCCAACAGCAGAGGCTGTAACACGTAACATTTAAGATGCAAGCAGCCGGGCCAGACACAGAAGGAAAACAGTCTCTTAATTCCCATAAACTTGGAATTAACCATGGAAAACGGATGATTCTGGAAGAATGTTGGAATAAAAATGTCTATTTAATATGTCTCATCAAGGGGACAACTAACCAAAGCGAAGGTGCTTTAAGGTATTTTGCTAAAACTCCATCTATTTATACATAAGAAAGTGCCTGTTGCCCTGGTCTACAAATTGTTCCCACACTGTTTTTATGTGTTTGGGTATTGCGTGGTGGTGGTGGCTGTAAATGTGGATGGGTGTGTGCGTTTCGTTTTTCTTTGGAATTTAAATTTGGAGAGGGGGAAAAAGTGATCAGTTCGTGCTGGGTAGCTAAATGAATCAACCTGTCTAAACTGTTTTCTTTTTCTTTTTCTTTTTTTATTTCTTTTTCCGCAAGAACTGTGTCTACATTCCACCATCTTGAAACTATCGTAAAAAAACACAGACCAGGAAAACGAAATTAATCCCCAGTGGACTGTAAAGGTTGCCGTTAATAATGTTCACCTGAACTTAAGGCTTCAAGCTTGGCACGTCTGTCAAATAAAGGAGACAGACTGTGCGGAGGGAAGACAAGGACAGGCTCAGACAAGGCAAGTACTTTCAGCTTCAACAGGTACAAATTGCAGATGGGACACAGAGGGTTAGCAAAATAAATTATTTCCTGCCATCCTGTAATGTTTTGCAATCCGGGTGGCAGTGATTTCACTGCTGAGACCATCAACCCACCCTCTGCATCTGCAGTCACTCACTGTGACCCAGTGGGGACAGCAGCCTGTGTCTCCAAATAACCAAACACCAGACTCTGCATAATGCAAAACACCTTCTGTTTTCCCAAGCGTACAACGGAATTAGAAAAAAACTAAACCCGGTCCAAATACTGCGTTTATTTAACAAGGTGGTTATACAGAGAGCAAGTGTTTATGGAGTCTCTTCTTGTTTTCAAACTTCTGGCTCAATTTACACCAAAACAAATTCTAAACTGCTCCTTCAGGAAAACATTTCACAAATGATAACCCCTCCCTGAACCTCCCTGAGCAGACACAAACACAAACACACACCTCCTCACCCTTCTCTCTGCACCCCTTTCCCTCAGAAATGAAAGACTATTTCTTCTGTTTTTATCCCAAACAGCAACAAGAACATAATGGCCACTTCCTAGGAGAAAAAAAAGTCTATATAAACACTTAGGAGCATCTTAACCACAGAGAATGCTCTATAAAAGTCACATATTTTAATCCATTTATGAGTAGACCATTTTGAATAATGTTAGTCTCTGGTGTTCGGGAAAGTGACACAAATATCTTGCTTGGAACACAGTGTCTCTACACTGAAGCTTAAACAATCTCCTATAAAGATGAGGATGGGAAAAAAGGAGAGCCCGCACCAGGGCCCAGAGTGAAGGTCTGTTGAGACTCATGAACAGGAAATGGCAAAGGTCAGCTGACATGGTTAAAACTGCCCCACTGGGGAGTCTCTATGCAGCATTAGTTGACCTCACTTGTTCAGTAATGAGGAAACTCAGAGCTGGTGTTAAATAATTTCTTCAGACTTTAAAACAGCTGTGTGACGAAAGGAAAACAAGAAACCTTAGTGACCTATTGTGAGGTGTGGATCCAGGGGTGACTGGATCTCCACTTAAAACTCACAAGACAGCTTAGCCCATACACAGTAATCCAGGCTTCCTGAGGACGGTGCAAACAGAAACTGGGAGAATGTTTTCTATACAAACAATACTTTCATGAATACCAATCACTCCGTTGCACATGTGGATAAGGATGAAGGCTCCTGGCAATAACGTCCTCATATTTTACTTCAGAAAATATACCGGCAGTGGGAGAGATGGCTCAGCAGTTAAGAGCACTTGCTGCTGTTGCATGGGACCTACATTTGATTCCCAGTACCAGTCATGAGGGCTCACAAGCACCTGTAAGTAACTGCAAGAAGCCAGCCTCTGACCTCCATAGGCACCAGCACACGTGGGACATAAACACGCAGAAAGGCAAATGCAGACCTACACAGAGACACATCCATAAATAAAAGTAAATTGGACCAGGCAGGCTACCTGGAAAACAGGACCCCAAGAAAGAAACAGGGATCGCCCAATGACAGAGAAATGGAATGAGATCTACATGAACAGCCTGGACATGAGTGGGGGTAGTGAAGGGCGAGGGTCGAGGGAAAGAGAGCTTGGGTGAGTGGGAGATCCCAGGTGGATCAACAACAGAGAGGGAGAACAAGGAATAGGAGACCATGGTAAATGAAGACCACATGAGAATAGGAAGAAGCAAAGTGCTAGAGAGGCCCACAGAAATCCACAAAGATACCCCCACAACAGACTGCTGGCAATGGTCGAGAGACAGTCCGAACTGACCTACTCTGGTGATGGGATGGCCAAACACCCTAATTGTCGTGCTAGAAACCTCATCCAACTACTGAGGGATCTGGATGCAGAGATCCATGACTAGGCCCCAGGTGGATCTCTGGGAGTCCAATTAACGAGAATGAGGAGGGTTTATATGAGCGAGAATTGTTGAGACCAAGGTCGGATTAAGCACAGAGACAAATAGCCAAACAAACGGAAACACATGAAATATGAACCAATGGCTGAGGGGTCACCAACTGGATCAGGCCCTCTGAGTGGGTGAAACAGTTGATTGGCCTGATCTGTTTGGGAGGCATCCAGGCAGTGGCACCAGGTCCTGTGATCATTGCATGAGTCGGCTGTTTGAAACCTGGGACCTATGCAGGGTCCCTTGGCTCGGCCTGGGAGGAGGGGACTGGACCTACCTGGACTGAGTCCACCAGGTTGATCTCAGTCTGTGGGGAAGGCTTTGCCCTGGAGGAGATTGGAATGGGGGGGCGGGCTGGGGGGAAGGTGAGGGGGGGAGAGGGGGAGAACAAGGGAATCTGTGGCTGATATGTAGAACTGAATTGTATTGCAAAATAAAAATTTTAAAAAAATTAATGAAAAAAAAAAAGTAAATTGGAAAAGAAGAAAAAGTTGTAGAATCTTCTAAATGGTGCTGCCTCCAGAGCCACAAGTGAGAATTCTGGCCATGATGACTGGCCATTCTCTGAGCTTTTGCTGCTTCTCTGCTGCCTCTGGAGGGAAATGCTGCTCTCTGGGGTGCCTAGCACAAGATAAACCTGTGAGGAGGACTTTTAGTCTAACCACAATAATAACAGTAATAAAAATACCCTGCCTGCCTTTACCTCAGCAGAGTTGAACAAAAGTTTCTCATCTTGAACCACCAGAACTCCAGGGAGGGATAGGATATACATGACTCTCACTATTCATTTAACCAGTCACACAGGAACGCCGTAGGAAAACAGAGACTCCCTCCTGCTCCAGTACATCAAGTAGCCACATGTTGTCCTACTGCAGACAGCCTGTCATTTCCACTGCAGAAGCTGTCACGGGACAGAGAAAGTTATCTGAGTGTCTGACAGCCCGACAGCATGTTTGAGGCAGGAGGGCACAGAGGTCAAAAGCCTTGCCTAGAGTTCAAATATTTTCCCGTTACAATAACAATTTTGACTGAAGTGTCAGTGTTCTGAATACATTTTCCTTCATTCAGTCTTTACTATTAAGTGGATAGTCATTTCTGGAGCCAAAAGAGATCAAGTTTCCTCAGAAGTTTCTTTTAAAACAACCTGTTCGCTTTCATTAAAAGGCTATAGATGTTTCAATGAGCTGTATCAATGATATTCTTGAAGATGATTAAATGTGAGAGACTGGGAATTGTCTGTTTAGAGGGCATTAAGGATACTGGTGTGCAAACTGAGGGTTTGGGCACCAGATGTATAAACTGAGGCACGACAACACAGTATGGCTGAGGGGAAGGTTTTTCTTGTAGGTGTGAGGGGGGGTTCAGCCAGAGGCACCTGAGAGAGTCCAGAGCAGGGAGAGAAAGTAGGAGATTGAACAAGGCCAGCTGACTGGAATTGACTACCAGAGGAGAGAAGGATGTGAGAGAGACAGAGACACAGAGACACGCATAGAGACAGACGGGGGGGGGGGGGGGGGGGGCGGGGAGTGCAGGCAAAGGAGAGCGGGCCAAGAGAAGAAGACAAGAGTACTGGACAAAAGAGAGCACATCTCAGAAATGTCAAGGTTATATGGGAATGGGAAGCTACTGGAAGGGATGTTCTTGAGCTGGAGAAGTTTATGGTAAGGGATCATATGAGAAGACCTGAGAAAAGCCACTGGTACTGAGTGATCCTGGAGGCCAGGATGTGCTTTGGTATGCTAATAGGTGCCACAGATAGCCATTTGTCCCTTCTGACTAATAAGGACATTTCCTTTGGTAGAGGCAAACGGGAACCAGATTATCTGGAGTGTGATTTCCTTTAGACCTGACTCACTGTACACCATACGCTCAAAAGTAAGGGGTGTACAACATACGCTCAAAAGGAAGGGGTGGGCTGAGGCTGTGACTCAGTGGTCTAGTGCTTGCCGGATTTTATGAGATCTGCATTTGATCTCTAGCACTGAAACAAAATCCTGGGGTTTGAGTGAGTATGTCTCTGAATTAAAACTCAGATCACTGACATTTTGTTTCAGCCACAGGAAGATGCATACTTCATGAAATACAAAAGTTCAGGGCCAGGGGCTCAGTGGAGAAAGAGCTTGATTCATGAGGACTTGAGTTTGGATCTCTAATTCTCACATAAAAAGCTGGGAATAGGAGTGGACATATGTAACCCCAGCATTGGCGAGGCAGAGATAGGAACGTCCCTGGGGCTCAGTGGAGAGTCATTTTAGCCAACCCATGGGCTCCAGGTTCAGAGAGAGACCCTATCTCAAACCATAATGTGGAAAGCAATTGAAGGAGGAACCTGACATTGACTTTCCAGCCCTTACAGGCGTGAGTGTACACACATATGCCTTCACATGAAGTTATAGGTCTTTTTTTTTTTTTTTTCAAGACTAATCTCAGAGTGGTTTGTTTTTCAACAGTGAGGTTTTATGGGAACAACTGGAGAAGTTGAAAGAAAAAGCCTGGAGGTGTGGAACTAAGAAAACTCTGCTATGGAAACAAAAGGAAATAAGAACAGTAAATTAAGTAGGTTTTACATTATATAGCCTCCTAATGGAGACACATTCGCTCTCCTCAATTTGCACTTAAGAGGGAAAACGGATGTTTATCAAGGTTTTTAATAATGCCACTGCTTACATAAATTAGCATGGGGCTGGCTAGGTTGATGTAAGTTTCACTGTAAAGAGCCATTCCCACAGTAGAATTCAATCTCATCTCTGAAAATACAATTATGAGCCCAATGTACAGCACTTTCCAAGTACTATTTTCCCAAACAGCACTTTTTTTTTTTTTACAATTACTTTTATTGTTTGAGAATTTCATAGATGTATATAATGTGTTTTGATCAAACCCACCATCCGGGTCCTCTCTTTCAATTCCTACCCTTTCCACAACTTTCCCTCCCAACTCCATGTGACCTTTCTTTTAACCCACAGTCCACTGAATGCTGCCTGGATGTGCATGGGTGTCAGACCACCTACTGGAACATGGCAGCCTCTCGGGAACCACATCCCTGAAGAAACATCCCCTCCTCCACCAGCAGCCATCAATTGCCAATGGCTCCTCAGACAAGGGTGGGTCTTCACAGTCCCTCAGTGATCTGTGCTGAGCTATTGGCTTCATCCTGTACAGATCTTGTGCATGCAGTCACCACCACCGCTGTGAGATCATGTGTACAACTGCTCTGTCATGCCCTGAAAACTCTGGCTCCTATAATCTTCCCACCCCGTCTTTGGTGATGATCTCTGAGACTTAGGAGCCGGGTGTGATATAAATGTACAGTTTAGGGCTGAGCACTCCAAGGTCTCTAGTCTCTTTGTGTTGACCAGTTGTAGATCTCTGTGTTAACTGCCATCTACTACAAAAAGAAGCTTCTCAATGAATGTTGAGACATAGTCTAATCTGTGAGTATAAAGATCTCCCAGAGACATCAGCAGAAGCTTGAGACCCCGGGGTATCCACCAATCCTGAACTAGGGTGAGGCCTATTGTCAAGGCTGATAACCCAGGGTAGAGACTGAATTTGACATGGGGTTAGGCCTACAGACCTGTAGGAAGTTCCAAATAATGCTTTTAAAATCTGATTTCAAGTAGAATCTAAATATCTTGCTGTGATCTTTACTTTGCTTTATTTCTGCCTTTACTGTGACTGGTTTATAGTTTTTTTATCTACATAATATTTTAACATCTATGAGGTCTGAAATCCTGAATCCTATTCTGAAGCTTGACAAGGAGTCTGGAGAGCAGCCCGTCATAGTGTTTGTGACTGAGGGAGAAAGTGCTATTTTGGATAAGAAAAAAAGAGGCAGGGGCACAAAGCAAAGGAAGGGTGGGGCCTGCATCTCTACAGAATTCTCAAGAAGCAATATGTTAGCTCCGAGCTGCTATCATACCTTGTGTTGTGTTACTGTCAACTTTTATAGACTGAACTCAGTCTGAGAGGTACAGAATGGAGTGAGGACTCCAGCATCCTCCTTGCTGCTGGGATACCGGTGGTGGAGGCTTCCTTCCAGGCCTGCTAGCCTGTCTCCAGGGCAAATTGGCACACGGTGATTTTATTGCTTTTCATTATGAGCCTTAACTCGACATAAATAGCTTCATCTGGGTACTTGAATTGTCCCTTTCAAGTATTTATCTATCTGATCACTTTCAAAAGTACATTAAATCCCATTTCTAAGCTCACTTGACTTGTAGAAATGCTAAAATTCTTGGCTACGATGAAGATATCTGAGAGTAAAAACAGTGCTCCATAAGGAAAGCTCATACAAAGTAGAGCTGGGATAGAGTTGACAAATTTAGCAAATAAAAGTGTAAGGTGCCCTTGTATAAAAATGCATGGCAAACAAGACTGTCAGTATAAATTTACTCCATGGAGCATCTGGCACATACTGAGGTTTCTAAATCATTCATTCTTTAGCTAAGGTCAGATTTGACTAGCTACTTTGGTCTACTGGGCAACCCTAGCCCAAACCTCCAGAAAGTCTTAGACATCAGCGTATTATTTACCTCTCACTGTTTCCCATGGTTTTCATCTATAAAACTTGAAAGTATTGTCTCTGGTTATGTTCACTAACCTAATTATGTCAAACATAGCACAACCTGCAAAGTATTCAAGGCACAGAAGAGATCTGGAAAATTAAACAGTCCCTGTTCCTAAGCATGTTATTCCTACATAACTAAAAATATGACTCTTAAAGCATTTCAAAATTAACATTAAAAACAGATTACTATCCTTTTATTCACATTCCTAGGATTCTGCTTTGAGATGTAAAATCTGTAAGGTAAAAAAATTTTAAATAGTTTACTAAATTTAGACAAGCCACATTCACATACAACAAATAATTGTGTGGTCCATATAGAAAGATTGATCAAAAAGTACCTAAATTCATCACCTAAATGTCAGATCAAATCATTAGGCCTGGTCTTTTACCCTCGAAGTCACCTTGGTGACATAATGGAGATTAATTAAGGTAGACACAGCTGGTATTCTTTAAGAAGAGATAAAGACACAACTATTACCACTAATATTAAATGTAGGGAATGCAAAATTGAACCTCTTGCTGTTTGGAAGTAGGAAAGACTGCTAAAAAATAATAAATACATTTTAAATATCTTGAAAAGCAAAAGGACATTTCTACATGAGGTCAAATGTTTTCAGAAAAGAAAAATCTTGTGCTCACAGCCAGTTAACACTGAGAGAAACCTACCATGGTATCACCTCTTCCCTGAGCAAGGCAAGCCAATACTTTGCTTGATTTACTACCTAAAATGAGACTAAGAAGGGACACATGGCACAGTGAGATCTCCAAATGCCAGGATGACAAATGCTATTTCTCTGTTTCAAAGGACAAACCATTGATGCAGAGAAAAACAAAATTTCAAAAGCACTCTGGCAAGGTATCATGAGAGGAATTAAAATAGCACAGTAAATCCCACCTTGAGGTAAGAGCCTGTACCCTAACACAGACAGGAGATGCACAGTGGGACATTCCAAAGGAACAGGAAAGCACCTCATCCCCTAGCTACTATGATTTAGATGAGAGTGCGTACTCCATTAGTGAAAGATAAATGAATGTGCAGTTAAAACTAAGATCCAGAACTTTCTAGAATGAGGTCATTATTTTCCAAATATAAGGCATTGCTTGCTAATCATGTAGCTTTCATCTCCCAAATACTATTCAACCTCCCCTTGCCTTAGGGTAGTCATAACATCTAACAACTAACAACTGTCTGTAACTCCAGCTGCAATGGATCCGATATCCCTGGTCTCCTTGAGCACCTGCACTCTACGCACATACTCATAGGCACACATGCATACAAATAATTTAAAATAAGAATTTTTTAATCACTTGAATTAATAGTAGTATAGCATTTTTCCAAGTATAAAAACTACCTTATTTAATTCTTCCAGACCCCATATGATCCAATTTAATCAGGAAGAGAAGGATTCCAATATCATGTGTCCACCGTATGTCACCATGAGTAAAACAAAAACTGAGTATTTTTTATTTCTAATAATCTCTAGATTTTTTTTTATTTTGATTGATTATCCAGGTTCCATGGTCTTACATGACCCAATGTGTGTGTGTGTGTGTCTGTGTCTGTGTCTGTGTGTATGTATGTGTGTAATTTCACACACGTCAAGCATGTCAAATTTTAGCTTCTGATTTTGGCAAACTCACAAGACCATAACCAAACTGTTTGGGCATTTTTCTAAATCAAGTAACAGAAATAATTCCATCTTCCTCTCTGTCAGTCATCTTTTCACCTCAGTCTAATTACAAGGTTCTCTCCTGTGAAAATCAGTTTTAAAAATAATTTATGCAACTGTATGCAACTCAAGTATGAGTTTAAATGAAAATCTTGATAAATGCAAGTAATTGATGTTAATTTACATGTTCCTCAATGATTATCATTGGTTTCAGGTAAACAGTCTGAGCCTCTGGGCTGCATCTTAAATACTGGAAATGACAGTGCCTACATGAAACTGGCTGAAAGGTCAGTTTGGGACAAAGACAATCATCTAGATGGATCCTAGAAGAAGTATCATTAAAGGACCACAAAACCTAAAGACTGTCCTCATGGCAAGCAAATAACAAAAGTCCTGCACAATTCATTATCATAAAAATGAGATTAAAACTATTTGTTCATTTATAAATATTAATTAACTTCTAATATGTATCAGACTTTTTGCTTGTAGCATTGCAAATTCTGCAGAAAGAAATTAAAGGCCTGGCCCTGCTCCATGACTCTGTATAGAAATAGAATTAGATCTAGTCTGGGGAAATGAAGAGAGTATTTGTGTACAAGAAAGAGCTGCATGGGGAGCTATGAAGTAGTACTACCCATGGTAAAAAAGGAAGGAAGGAACGATGTTAAAAGTACTTGTGTACACGAGATGGAAAGACAGGAGAAGAAGGAGCACACAGAGGCATGATTGGAGATGAAGCTAGAGAAAAGGCCAGGGTAAGAGCAGCCAGGGCATGGTAAGACCCTACAGATAGAAAGCAGTCATCAGAGAGTCAGCAGGGAGGCCCTAAGGAAGGGAAGACACATTTGGACATGACAATGGAAGGGCTACTAGGAATGGAAAGATCAAACAATACAAGTGTTCATTTAAAGTAAAAGAATACTGAGGAAGCTGAAGCTAATGCTGTGGTGGGTGAAGTGGACTATAATTTTCAGCTCTTGGAAAGGCCGTTCCAGTAATTGTGTGAGTAAGCCTGGCAGATCATTGCTATAGAGTGAGAGGTGATGACAGCTTGGAGTAGAATGGATGACATTAAGAGGGCAGGTTGCATAAGGATGGAATTGATGGAACAGATGATGGCTTCTTTTTATCAAATGTGACTGGCCCTAAGAATGGTACCTGGTATATAATAGCACTTAAATGTTTTGGAATGAACAGTATTTAGAATTGGTACAAATAATGATGAAAGAAATGAGGTAACAAGAATTCCGAAGATTCAACATGGCATATCTTAGATGGATGGTGAGGTCATGAAAAAACCAAAAGCCCAAGAAGAAAGACGGGTTTGAAGTGGAAAGAGCCTATAAGTTAACTGTACCTCTTTGATCTTGATATATCTTGAAGTCAACCAATAGCAATTAAGAAAAAAGAGAGGGAGAGCAATGTAAAGTCCCAAGAGATCCTGTCAGTAGACAGACATTTCTGAGTCACTCATTGACGGGAAGTGATTAATATCTTAGCATAAATGCAATTTCCTAAGCAGAGACTACAGAGGAAGAAGAAGAGCAGATGGGAAACAAGCTTGGTAAAGCTTTCTGACCTAAAGACAAGGAGTAGCTGAGTTTGCAGAGGAGAAGCACATGTAGAGAAGCATAGGCATTCACTGGAAAGACTTAGTGGGAAGCAGGGTCAGGTCTGTTTCAAGGCAGTGACCATATTGAGTGTAATTCAAAAGTCCCACAAGATGAGAACAGAAATAATGTTTATGGTTTATTAATGGCAAAATGATGTATGAGATTAAGTAATAAGTGATGAAATGAACTCATGGTACAGAGTGGATTCATATTATACAGTGGACTTGGGGTATACAGTGGAGACATGGTATATAGTGGAAACATGGTACAGGAGTAGACACATGGTATAGTGGACATACAGCACATAGTGAACACATGGCATATAGTGGATGCATGTCATACAGTGGCATGCGGTATATAGTGGACATGTGGTACAATTATAGTGGACCCATGGCATATAGTGGGCATATAGTGAACCATGGCCATGTAGCATACGGGCAGGAAGAAAAGAAACATACTTTGCTGGCTGGACAAGGGGTGGGAAGGGCACACGTGACCAGGAAAGGTCAAAGAGAGGCATTCAGCTGTTAAGAACAGATCACCTAAACAACACTGAGAAGAGCTGATTAAGTTCAAAGTCTTTTGAAAAGATCAATTCTATTCAAGTATTATCAGTTTTAGAAATACTGATAGAACCATCAAGAAACATCTAAGAAAATGAAGAAAAAAATATCAAAAGCTGAATAAACAATAACAACAAAAGCAAGTTGCAACAACAAAATACCCCTACTGAGAAAATTTACGTCAAATTTGGTGTTTCAGAGTATCTATGAAAAAAACATCTCCCTTGGACGTTCTCAGATATTACTCTATGAAGAAAAAAAAACAGTCTTAAATATAGGCCATTTCCATGTATAATTCATGCCTTGAGAGTTAAGAGTGATACATTAATCAGTTCAGACTGCCATAACAAATGAGCAAAGGCTGAGTGGCTTAAACAACAGAAATGTGTTTCTTACAGTTCTAGAGGATGGGGAGGGAGTCTATGATGCTGGTACTCCAAGCATCAAGGAAAATCAAATGATTTGGTAAGGCAGGTTTCATTCTGAGACATTCCCTGTGACCCCATCCCTCTGAGTGCTAGGATGACCTCATCTTGGAGCATTTGTTGGGGAACAGTGCTCCCCGATGCAGACAGAAAGAGAGCTCTGTGTGTCTACCTATAAATAGACTATGCCTATCAGGCCAGGATCCCATGATTATGATCCCATTGTTAATTATCTCTATAGTAGCCACACTCTATCATATTGAGTGTTAGGAATTTACACACAGATTTTAGGGGATTCAGACTCTCATCCATTACAAATGAAAATAAATCTTAAAAACTGCACTGATATTTAACTCAGTCTTTCCTCAGTATCTGTGGTGAATTGGTTCTAGATTCCCCTTTCCTAAGTCCTTTATATAAGATGTCACAGTAGTCACATGTAATGTCACATTCTCTTGTGTGTTTTTAAAAATTATCTTTGGGGGCTGGAAGTAGTTTATACTAGAGCATTTCCCCAGTATATGTAAGAATCATTACCCATAATACAAAGGCTAAAATTCATCTCTGGTCATGGTACATGCTTATGATCCCAATATTCAGGAGGTGGAGGCTAGAGTATCAGGAGTTCAAGACCAGCCTGATATAGAAAAATAAATAAATCTCTCTGTATTGCTTGTAATGCCTAACATAATATAAATGGGATACAAATGGCTGTCAGTATTGTTTAGGGAATAATGGTAAAGGGAAATCTATGCACGTTGCATACATATGTGACCATTTGTTTTCACAGTTTTGATCTGAGGACGGCTGAGTTCACAAATACAGAGAACTGGAAGGGCTGACTGTACTCCAAGTGCGGAGGATAACCACATGATTAGGAGTTCGGGAATACAAGGCCTTTGAAAGTTTATTTGATCCAAGTTCTGTGTACCACACTATCCATCCCAACTCCTTGAAAATGCATTTGTAAAAACATATCTCTTGGCCAGCAGGCACATAAAAAACCTGCTCAATGCCAACCAATGTCAGGGAAATGTAAATAAAAATCATAGTGAGATATTACAACATCCCAGTAAGAATGGCTCTTATCAGAAAGAGTAAGGCTAGCATGTGTTGGTGAGGAAGAGAAGAAAAAGAAACTCTTAAAATCCTGGTATTGGTGGAATGTAGACTAGTATAGCCACTATGCAAAACAGTATGAGGGTGCCTCACAAAAACTAAAAATAGAATGATCAGATAACCTATATACCCAAAGACAATGCAATCCTTGTATTGAAGAAATATCCGCCAACCCATGTTCACTGCAGCAATATTCATGGCAGCCAAGAAATGGAGACAATCTCAGCATCTATCATCTGATAGACAGATGAAGAACATGTGGACTGTATCTCCAATGTAATACTGTCCAGGCATAAAATGAATAAAATCTTATCCTTTGCAACTGTACCAATGAAAATAGGGACCATGCTTTAAGTAAAACAATCCAGACATGGAATCATCACATGATCTCACTCATCTACAGAATCTAAAATGTTGGTCTTATGTAAACTGAGTAGTGGTTACCAAAAGGGAAGAAGGAAGTGGGAGATGGAGAAAGACTGCTCAACATGTACCATGTTAGATGGAAGAAAGGCATTCCAATGCACTATTTTGCATGGTAGAATGACTATAGATAATAATGTAATATGAATTTCAAATGTTAGAAAGGATGGATTAAAGAATTTTGTGCCCATGTAGAAAGAGATTAATATCTATGGAAATAAGTGTTTAACCTGATACGCATTAATATGCTCAGCTATTTTTTTATGTATCAGCTGAAATACATTTTGTAAATGAAAGTATATTTATAACTGGTAAAAAAAAAAGAAAGAAAAAGAAAAATCAACTACTGCACATTAATTGTGCCTTGGAGAAAAAAAAAATACCAGAACAGAGACTGTTAGAGAATGAAAAACATAATCCATAAATGCTCATGTTTTGCTCTTGATAAATGAAATGTATGGATGCAAGAATAGGCCAATGTGTTAGATGGATGCATGGATGGAATTTCTGTCTTTTTACTAACTTAATGCATCTTTATCCACAATCGATAAGTGGAAAAAGAGAATTGTCTCACTAAGCTTGGAATTTATACCTATATAGCTTCCAGTGTTCCTGGCTTCATCCATCTTACAGTTCCATGGGTTACTGCAGCAACTCCAGCTTTATTTTTTTTTTATTTTTTTTTATTTTTTTTTTGCCTCTCAGGGACACTACCAAATGTTCATAAGCCCCTGCTAAACACACAGGATTTACCTAGTGCTTCAGCATTCAGACCACAAACCTCAAAAGGCAGCTGAGACTCACAACTACCCCTGGATCTATGGCTGAGCCTGAAACCTAAAATCCCCCAAGTTCTTAAATCTCTCTCTCTCTCTCTCTCTCTCTCTCTCTCTCTCTCTCTCTCTCTCTCTCTCTCTCTCTCTCTGCCCCTTAGATTACTGTACCTTAAAGAATTCTAAGATTTAAAGCTATCGTTTCCCCATATTTTCTAGGGTCTGTGAATGATTCCCTGGAACGCACTGCTCTGCGAACAAGGAAGGTTGTATAGTAAGCACTTGGATCCAGTAAGGTACTGAAACCCGTGGGAAGTGCCACCTCTGTCTGTGTAAGGAGAGAGCATGCTAGAGCCTTTTCCTCTCAATGATCCTGAGCCCATCTTTGCCTAACTTGCTTACACACCCAGTGGAATGTTCGGAATTCTCGGGTTGCTCTTCCCCTGCCCAGTCTGTTGACAGTGAAAGTAGAGTTTAACCTTCATAGGATAAGAGAAATGTCTAAGTTTCCAGACAATGCCTCCCAATGCAGCCTGGTATGACAAGGACTCTTGCTTGGTTGGTGGGTCATGAGGACTCTGGTGTACTCTCTTGCCTTCATCTTTGTCTTCACATCAGCCTCATGAGTGACTTCACCAGAGGCTACCTGCAAGCATTGTGGGGTCCTTTAGGCTCATACCCATGACCTTCAGTCTATTGCATAAAATCATGCATTTTCTAAGATTTAAATTATAGTTTTAAATATTTTAATGATAGAAGGAAAGTGAAATATGCCCAAGCTCTAGAAATTGGTTGTCAGCCTAATAAGGCAGGGACCTAGAGTTATTGTCTCCTTCAGTGAATTAGTTCAAAGGAAAGGAAGCTGTAAACTAAAGCGTCTTTGATCATGAAAAATGTAACTGCTATATAATATACCCCCCAACTTACTACTCTGTCCCCTACCCTTTGAACTAAATGCAAGAAAATCAAGGGCTACAGGTCTGGGGTGGATTCTGAAGTAATTTTGTGGTAATTTAGAGTAATTGGGATTTTTTTATGACATTTGCTATAAAGAAGAATATATAGCTTTGGTATTCCTTGCGACAGTTCTTTGAATTACACCTACAGAATAAGAAGTCTGAGGCAGGGCTTTTAATTTATGGTGATACACCCATTCTACCATCATGGGCTAGCATTACAAATGAGCAAGGAATAAAAAACAGCTTCTGGGTCTAATGAAAAGTGCCTGTAAGTGCTCTCACGGTGTCCAGATTCTTTTCTGCCCACACGCACATCCACACAGCCCTAATACTGCTCTCGGCAGCCAATCTGCATCTTGAAGCCAAATGGCAGCTCATCTGAAATCCTAAGTGCTAAGTGCAATGCTGAAAACATGCAAAAATCTTAATTAGTAAAGGATCAGGAAAAAAATAAGTGTTCTATTAATAATTAGACAAAATTGAAGCATGATAACAAGAGCTCAGACTCTGAGACCGTCACTGCCTCCTCAGCACAAATTACGTTTGATCTGAGGAAGGGCTCTTAAGAGCCAAGAGTATAAAGATGTTTTCAGTATCTCCTCTCCCCTTCAGTGCCCCCGCTGTGTGGGCCCCTCTCTAATAAGACGCTGGCATTTTGTGGAACACTCACAGTGTTCAATTAGGTTTCCTTTATCCCTAACTGTCCTCTTTAAAATGAATGAATACGAAGCCAATTATCCTTTAGAAGCTTGCTTTGAGCTGCATTGACAGACTTCCCACATGTTTGAAAACTATCACTCTGAGACTCTGCCCTTAATTCAGATGTAAGGAAGAAGGAAAAGGGATGGCCTCAATTTCTATGTGAATCCCACTGGGCTCACAAGGCTTCACTTGTAAAGGGAGTGATAGACTTTGGTCTGGCTCTCTGAAGGATGCACTCCAGGTCAGCAGAACCCTCATCACCTGGGCCTCACCTGAGACCTACTGACCTAGAACCTGCACTTTAATGAGATCTTGGGTGGTGGGTATCAACATAAACACTTGGGAAGGATTTGATATGAAACCATCAAAACTCATACAGAAATATATAACCCCTGGAGGAAACACCTGCTTCTGTATAGAAAGACAAAAAAAGGAAAGAAAGAAGGAAGGGAGGGAGGGAGGGAGGGAGGGAGGGAGGGAGGGAGGGAGAAAGGAAGGAAAGAGGGAAGAAAGGAAAGAAAAGGAAAAAAAGAAAAGAAAAAAAGATCAAAAAAGAGTTTCCCTTTTCTGTCTCATCAAAAATGGTGGCCAAAAAATGGAGAATTTCAGCAATGCTCAAAGAAACAAGCTAGACTCAACTGTTGTAACTCATTAGTGAGGCCAACTAAGACTGCCAGACCCACCCACACTATTCTGTTTCCCATTCTCCTTCACTTTTATGTATCTAGGAAGGAATTACTATGGTTGATGAAATGGGAGTAGAAGGGACACACGCCATTCCCCTGTGGAGGCACTAGGCAACTAGCTCACCTTTCTCCATGCTTCCATTTTAGAAGTCTTCATGTCTTCATGGAAGGTCATGTTGATTCGGAGAAGACATGAGTGTGTGTGTGTGTGTGTGTGTGTGTGTGTGTGTGTGTGTGTGTGTGTTTGTGTGTGTGTGCAGAAGCAGAAGGGAACAAATGATGCCATTTTTGTCTCTACACTAAAATAGTGAATACTGAGCATAGAGTTTTAGCAATAATGATACCATTTTTGTCTCTATACCAAAATAGTGATACTGAGTATAGAGTTTTAGAAATATTCAAAGAAATCTGAAGCAAATCAGAATAACTCTACCAACACATGTAGGATAGCTGTCCTCATACAGAATTCTTGGCCCTCAGCACATTTTTTTGTGAGTGAGATATAAGTTTCCATGACAGGGGGTTGTATTATGTCAGAATAGCCTCACCTCTGTTGACAGATACAATTGGCCATCTACACATGAAGTGCAAAAAGAAAAGCAAGATTCACCCCATGATTGGTGGACGACAAGGCACTTATGGCTTTGGCACAGCATGCTCTCAAAGGCACCGACATCACCATAAAACATCCAGTGTGGCTTGAAAATTCCCTGTGGCCTTTAATTCTGGCTAACATAGGTCCATAATGCAATATCATACCTTAAGTTAAAGCCTGTTAAATATGACAGTAGACCTTTCTAGATTCATGAGAAATGGAAAAGGTTCTCATAAAGCTCTACAGATCCTATTATTTTCCTTAAAATTCTCTATTTTATATTTGCCAGAAGCCTTACCCATGTGTTTCTAATGTATCTAAAACCTTCCACAGGATTTCTGTAAAGCAAGCATAAACCTATAGAAGATAAATGCACCTTGACAGCAGGAATACCATTATTCAGTTTTCATTTTCTGTGAGCATATGCCATGTGCGTGCAGGTGCCTGCAAATGACAGAAGGTGGCATTGGATCCCCTGGATTTGGAGTTGTGGGAGGTTGTGAGTCACCAAACATGGGTGCTGGGAGCCAAACTCTGGTCTTCTGGAAGAGCAGAAAGTGACTTTAACCACTGAGCCATCTTTCTAGCCTTTTAATGGTTATTGTTTAACCATCACCTCACTGATTCACATCAGAAAAGGACCTAGGCTACCCTCAGTTTTCTTTCTTTTTTTTTTTTTTTTTTTTTTTTTTTTTTTTTTGGTTTTACAAGACAGGGTTTCTCTGTGTAGTTTTGGTGCCTGTCCTGGGGCTTGCTCTGTAGACCAAGCTGGCCTTGAACTCACAGAGATCTGCCTGACTCTACCTCCCCAGTGCTGGGATTAAAGTCATGCACCGCTGCTGCCCTGCAAAAATTCAGTTTCTAAAGCTCTAACTGGCACTGAGCCATGGTTAATGGCTTTTTTAAATGACTCTGATAATGTCACTGCTTAGAAAATAGAATCTAGGCTGCCAAGCATTTATTTCAAGCATAGAAATACTACTCTAGGAGCCCTTGTCTGAGGACCACTGAGAAAGAGTTTCAAATTGCCAAATGAAGCCTCAACCATGCTAGTCCATGTTTGCATTCCTTTCTGAGGTCAAACTTCCATAAAAACACAGTAGCAGAGAAGGATGTCCCCAGTAACTCTTCCTCCTGAGAAGTACCTGCTGTGGGATGTTCTGTATGTCAAGTGTGTTGCTGATTGGTCAATAAATAAAATACTGATTGGCCAGTGGCTAGGCAGGAAGTATAAGTGGGACAAGGAGGAGAATAAAGCTGGGAAGTGGAAGACTGAGTCAGAGACACTGCCAGCCGCCACGATGAGAAACAGCATGTGAAGATGCCGGTAAGCCACGAGCCACATGGCAAGGTATAGATTTATAGAAATGGATTAATTTAAGCTGTAAGAACAGTTAACAAGAAGCCTGCCACGGCCATACAGTTTGTAACCAATATAAGTCTCCTTGTTTACTTGGTCGGGTCTGAGCGGCTGTGGGACTGGCAGGTGAGAGAGATTTGTCCTGACTGTGGGCCAGGCAGGAAAACTCTAGCTACAAGTACCTCTCCTCCTTTCTCTCCCCTCTCCTCCCCCACTTCTCTCCAGTCCCAGTGCTTAAATTTATTCTATTTTTTTCTTAATAAACTTGAAATTTTGTTTGTAAAAAAAAGAACAGAACAATTCATCCAGATATCTACTTCATCAGTCAAAAACTGCTTAGAGAAATGTTGACATAGGAAAAATATTGGTACAAGATTAAGGAAGTAGATATTAAACAAACGTCAGTCATGAACTTGAATAGGTTTGAACATAGCACATCATGTTCATTAGTGGTGAAATATAATGTGAACTTTAAGTCAAAAGACATAATTATGAGATTTATGATTTGTGTTCAAATCTCCCTGGCTTAATGCAAGAAAAAGTATTAAGTGCAAATCAAGAAAATTCATTCTTGATGTGACAATGGAGTCATAGGTAGCTTTGAAAGGAAAGTCCTTAGCTAATAGAGATGTACAAAAACACTTCAAAATGAAATAATTATGGTATCTGGGCTTCATTTTCACATAGCTAGAGTGAGTGAAGGGTCTAATGTCTACAATAAGACTGACCAATCAAGAAGCAAGGCTATTTGATGGCTACATCAGTATCATTATGACATTCTCTTTAATTCTGTGAATATTTAAATTCTTGTGATAAATTATTTAAGACATAAAACAAACAAACCAAGGCCTCTGAATTAATATCTTGCTATGGCAAACCCCATGACTTGCAGATCACCCTGGGTCAGAAGAGGTAAAAGTTCACAGAAGTTTCCTCAGCATTTTAATGCATGCTCTGCACACAGGGTTGCTAGGATTAAATTTAATCAACTACACTAATTTGCATTAATGGCTGGACTTTGCTTGGATATTTCAAAGGAAAATCCATTTCTAGAAAAAAAATCCAGAGTTTAGCTAATGAGCATTTTAAGATTGTTAGCATTAAATTGCCTTACCCCATCTGCCCTTCTCATACATCCTGATAATGAAACAATCTCTCAATTTGGGGAAACCTTTTATTTATTTATTTTTAATTCCAAATGAGTCATCTTCCTCATTAAATTTAATTGGCAAGTATTATAAGCCTAATTTTCCAAAGTTATTCATGGTTATCCATATTTCCTTAGGCTTCCAAAGTGAAGTAGACACACTTCACATTTTGGTTTAATCATGCTTTTCTCTGAAAAATAAGATTCTGTGTTTCTGCAGAAGTTACTTTATGTTCTATCTCCAGGAAATTTTCAGAATAGGGAATGTGAGGATGTCAGACTTCAAAGTCATAAATCTATAATAACCAGAAGATTTCAAATAGTTTATAGATTAGAATATGACCAATTTGAATTTCAATCCAAGCAAAGAACATTTGTAGTTCTTCCCGAATGGACGTGTGACATTAATGTTGATTGTTTACTTAATTGGATTATAAAGCACCCAGGGGATTAATCAAGCACACTTTTGGGTGTGTCTGGGAAGCTGACTCCAGGAAGGTTTACTAAGGCGGTAGGGAACAGCCCTGAATACGGTGTCACATCTACTAGTCTAGGGGCCTGGAATGGCACAAAGAGGAGAGAAGAAGAAAGCCTTTTATGTAAGTAGTCTCATTCATATTCTCTCTCTCTCTCTCTCTCTCTCTCTCTCTCTCTCTCTCTCTCTTTCCTACTTACCATGTGCAAGTAAGTTAGCTTATTCCATCACACACCCATACCCTATCATGATGGACCAGTGGTTATCAGCCTTCCTAATGCTGTGACCCTTTAATTCAGTTCCTCATGCCATGGGATTCCCCAACCATAAAATTATTTTTGTTGATACTTCAAAACTGTAATTTTGATACTGTTATGAATTGTAATATAAATATCTGATATGCAGGATATCTGATATGCAACCCTTGTGATAGAGTCATTCAACCTCCAAAGGGGTCATGATGCATAGGTTGAGAACCACTGTGATAGACTGAACCCTTGAGCCTAAACATTTTTTTCTTTATATTTTACTTTTCTTACTACTGTGACCAAATATATCTAACAAAAATCAACTTAATGGAAAAAGGATTTATTTTGGCTCATAGTTGAAGAAGGTAGTAGTATCCATCATGGCAGAGCAGGCATAATAGGTAGAGAGAAAGCATCTATGACTGAAAGACCATAAGGCTGCTTGTTCACACCTTCGAAGATTAGGAACCATAGACCTAAGGTTGGAACTCAGCCAGGCTATAATCTATGAGGCCTACCCTTAGCCTCAGTGAGCCACCACTTCCTCTATCCAAACTACCCCCTAAAGATTTCGATGCCTTCCTGAACAGTACCACCAGCTATTCAAATAAAAGAACTTATGGAGTAATATTTCATATTCACTCACAAAACTCTCTTATGTTGTTTTGCTCATGTGTTTCGTCAAAATGATGAAAAAAATGTGTCATTTTTAATGAATAAAATGTGAAAATAGTTTGGACACAGATATCACTAATTATAAGGTTAAACTAAGAAAAGTAATTAGTTGGAAGAATTGTTTTGGCTAGAGCCAACCAAGATGGTATTTTCCATCAGGTAAGTGTTATAGTTAAATTCTGTTTAAATTAATTAGTTTCCTTTTTTGTAGGGTAAGAATCACCAAGACAGGAATTTACTCATGTCTACAACTATTTCAGCCACCAAAGATCATCTTAGGGAAGGGATAAATGTAATAATTATAATCTCAAAAGTACAAAAAATAAGATCATCTCTATGAACATGGAAGCTGATTCAGGCACATTAGAAAACTCCTTGGCAATATCTAATAAAGGTGAAAACATGTCTATTGTATTACCAAGACTGTCTATTCTTAAGCACATGTGACCAAATTACATATATTGACTCACCAAAATTCATATACTAAAGTGTTGAGAGTAAGAATTTCATAACTGGTCCAAGATGAGAAATAACTAAATGCTCATAGCCAGTAGAATACATAAATAAATCATGGAATGTTCACATGAGCTCCAAATTAGAGCCTTCCAGCTATAAATCATAAGTTTCACTATTATCAACTTCTTGGTATGCCTAAAAATGCTTATAAACTGGTACCAGACTTCCTGAAATCTTGCCCTTAGTTACCAAACAATATTCTAAGTCAGTTTCCTGCTTTGAATTGGGATTGGCAATGCTGAGATACTTTTCTTAGAGTAGTGGGACAGAAGTCTAATGCTATTGGAATGAACCTTTCAGCACATCAAGTTAGTCCATTCAAGCCTGTCTCATATTACCTCCTGGTACAAATACCACTGGAGATCCCCTTGATGTTGGAGTATCATTTCCAGGATATCTCTGATAAGTTAAAAATGTATAAAACATGAATAGTGATACCTTAAATAAACAGCAACACTGGAGATCGAAGCAATGTTTGTGTCCAAATGGTCAACCAGCACAAATATTCTGAAGCAATGGGATATGGGGTTCTATGATGAAGTATGAGTAATAGGCTATCCGTTGTATATGCTAGAGAGAGTAACCCCAACTCCCAGTCATAAAAACATACACTCCTATGTCTGCAGGAGGCAAGAGCTACAAGGAGAATCTCTGTTACCACAGTTGGCCCAGTGTCTCAGTTGTGGTTAATATTGCTGTGATCAAATACCATGACCAAAAGCAAGTTGGGGAGGAAAGGCTTTATTTGACCTACACTTCTACATTGCACTTCATCTCTGATTGAAGTCAGAGCAGGAACTCAAACAGAATAGGAACCTGGGGGCAGAATAGGAACCTGTATCAGAATAGGAACCTTCTGATACAGAAGCCATGAAGAGTACTGCTTACTGGCTTGCTCAGCCTGCTTTCTTATAGCACCCAGGACCACCAGTCCAGTAGTGGCACCACCCACAATGGGCTTGGCTCCCCCCCCCATCAATCACAAATTAAGAAAATGTCCTACAGGCTTGCCTAGAGCCCAATCTTATGGAGGCATTTTCTCATTGACGTTCCTTCCTCTCAGATGACCCTAACCTCTCAAGTTGACATAAAACTAGCCAGCACACCTGAGCCTTTATCAACTTAACATACAAACACATCACTTTTCAATTAGAACCTTTCCTTTCCTATGTGTCTCCAGATAGAACGTTAGTATTAATATCACAAGATAAAATATAAATAACTTTGAAAGTCCCACAGTCTTCACAAATCCAAACACATTAAAAGCTCAGTCTCTTTAAAAATATCCAATCTCTTTAAAAATCCCAAATCTCTTTTAGAGTTCAAAGTCTCAACTATGGCCTTCTAGAAACATGAAATACTTTACGTCAAGAGAGGGCACAGTCACAACCTGAACAAAGTAAAACCAAACTCCGACTGTATAAATAGCTCAGTGTCCATGTCTGGGATCCACTCAGTCTTTTGGGCTCTTCCAAAGGGTCTGTGTTACTTCTCTGGCTCTGCCCTCTGCACCATACACAGTCTTCTAGACTGTGACTCACTACACTCTGCCTGCTGCTCTTCTTGGTGGTCATCCCATGGTACTGGCATCTCCAAGATACTAGAGTCTCTTGCTGTCACTGGGCTGCACTTTCACTAATAGCCTGTCCTGGGCTCTCTTCAGAGTCTCCAGACCTGCCACACAGTGCCAAATCTCAATTGCTCTCCATTACCCCTTTATGACATCAAAATGAGTACCACTTGGGGGATGCTTACACTACTAAATTCATCTGCTAGAAGGAGGTACATCCTTGGCCACCTCAGAAGCCATGAGGAAACACTTCCCAGAGATTTCACCTCAATGATGCAGGTCTCTTCTTAATCGCAGGTTTATTCTTCATCCCCAGCCAACTAGCATCCATTGTCCCTGCAAAGCAAAGGTTTCATTTGAGTGGTTCTCGTCTCTTATTAATCACTGCTGATTCTTCAGCTCCATCTAGTCAGATAGCAGAAATTCTTCACACAAATGGCCTGGTAGGGTCTTTGCTTCTCTATGAAACTTCACAAACCAGGCTTCCATCCGCTCTGCTCTCAGCAATACCATCTAGTCTTCCAAGTTCTCATAACAGCTCACCAAGCTTTGAACACTCAGTGACTTTTCTAGCCCAGACCTTGAAAGTCCTCCCACAATCCTCCCAAAAAACGCATGGCCAGGTTTGTAACAGCAATACCCCATCATCCTGGTACCAATCTCTCTCTTAGTGAGGGTTAATATTGCCATGATGAAACACCATGACCAAAAGCAGCTTAGGGAGAAAAGAGTTTATTTGGCTTTCACTTTCTTGTTGTAGTTATCATTGAAGGAAATCAGGACAGAAACTCAAACAGGGCTGGAACCTGGGGGTAGGGGACAGGAGTTGATTCAGGGGCCATGGAGGGGTGCTGCTTTCTGGCTTGCTCCTCATGGCTTGCTCAGCCTGTTTTCTTAAAGAACCCTGGACCACAACCCCAGTGGCAGCCCTTCCCCAACAATACTAATTAATTAAGAAAATGCACTACAGTCTTGCCTACAACCCAATTTTACGGAGACATTTTCTCAAATGAGGTTCCCTTTTCTCAGATGACTCTAGCTTGTGTCAAGTTGACATAAGACTAGGCAACATACTTAATGACCTATAAGCTGGTTCCACATGACTGTGTTTTTGCAAAATAAGCTTTCACAATAGCCTTTGTTCTCTTAAATGTAGTCATATATCAATCACAGAGATACTTTCTGAAAAATGTGTATAGGCAATGTCATCATTGTGTGAATATGATGGAGTCAACTTAAACTTATTGCTCTGATGACACTAGATAATACAATTTTATGGGGTATGGTTATATGTGGTACATCACTGATAAAAGCATCATTCTGTGGCATTAGCCACATGTACGAATAATATGTAAATACATGTTAGTTATATGCATATTATATATATGAGTGTTGAATGTCAGTCAATAACATTGACTGTCAGACCACCTACACCTATCAAATTTCCCAGTAGATAAACCTAACTAGTACACTAAGAACTTGGAGAAATCTCTATTTTATTCAATCAGTTCTATTGCCATTTGAGAAGACACGAAAATAATTTATTCCTTCTTGCTCATTATCATAATAACTCATTTGGTTCATGTCAAAAGAATCCTGGCTTTAATCATTTTAGACTGTTAAAGTAATAAACATTAACTTAAATACATGAGTCTTTCTACTTCAAAAAAAGATAACTTAACTCGTTGAGTTTTACTTTTTCCCAAAACCCCACTAAAAACAGAGTAAAAGGAAAATGTTATGGCCCTGGTAAAGGAGAAAGTAAAGGAGAGAGCAATATGAGTCCAGGTGCTGTGCAGTAGATGATATACACCAACTGATTCAGTAAACAGAAAAAAAGCTAAGCCCCAGGTTCATAGAGGAGAAAACACTGAAACAATATTATTTACGCACAGAATACTGCAAGCTTGGGAGTTCCTATCATTGAACAATGCAGGAAACAAGGAAGAATTGGCCAAGGGGGCTGTAATCAAAAAGGACTTCAGCAAAGCATGGTAGAAGGGCAATTGTCAGAAGGCATTTGAGGATGTTATCTCTGAAGCTTTCTGGCTACAGGGGTACCTCGCACAGCTGAAAGTGTACATATCTGTCTACAGTTTCAAACTGCATCTGTACCCATTCTCAATTCTGAAACTCTAACACCACCAGAATCTCCAAAATCAGAGTTCCATGCACCAAGCTTTGGCCAATCTTACCAACTCAAGAAAGAAAGCCCAGAGATGCTGTCATTAGAGATGACCTCCACTTGACCTTCACCAAAGTCACCCTGGAATAAAGCATGACACTGAATGCAGAGGAGATGAGGAACTAATGATCAGGAGATAGTCAGGGGTGACCATTCATCTCAGGCAAAACTCTATCCTGGAAGACAGAAACCAAACAGATATACTGAAGAATGCAAGGGTAGAAAACATTGACAAAAGAAGAAGTTTTTCTGATAACTTCTTTAAATACCATTCTAAAGGAAATAAAATAAGATATAGCAAGATAAACTAGACCCTATAAAAAAAGACCATCTAGAGTTTTGAAAGGAGGTGGGGGTGGAGGCACTCCTAAAACAAATGTGTTAAGAAGGGGAAATGTTTCCAGAAACTGAACTAAGACAGCAGAAGGGAGGAAATCAGCCTGCTAGTTCAGGCCTTTGATCCCAGCTATCCAGGAGGATGAGGGAGGAAGACTGCAAGTTCCTGGTCATCCTGTACAATTTAGCAGAACTCCATCTCAAAATAATAAGCAAAAACAGGACTGGGGTACTGGAACAACGGCTCAACGTTAACTTGGGTTCAGTTCTCAGCACCCACACGGCAACTCACAACCATCTGTAATGTCCTCTCTTGGTCTTTATGGGCAGCGGGCACACATGTGGTGTGTGTATATACAGGCAGGAAAACACTCATAAAATAAAAATGAATAAATCTTTTTTAGAAAAAAAGCTGGGCATATACCTTGATGGCAAAAGCACTTGCCAAGTATATGTGAATCCCTAGGTTCCATCCCCAACATTATAAGAAAGGAAGGAAGAGGGAAGGAAGGAAAGAAGAAGGAAGGAAGGAAGGAAAGAAGGAAGGAAAGAAGGAAGGAAGGAAGGAAGGAAGGAAGGAAGGAAGGAAGGGTAAAAATGAGATATGACTTATCTTTTCAGAGCATTGGTGGGGAAAAATCACATAGAAAGTATGAAAATTTAGAATGGATTTAGATGTCTCAATAACCCTGAAATCAAGACAACAATTAAGAAATGTCAGAATTCTAATGAATAATGTTTTCTAAAAAGGGACTTTTACCCAACAAATTATAAGTCATTTTCAGATTTGATATGTCTTTACAAGAATCTATATTCCTCCTATCTCCTCTCAAAAGGCTACTAGAAAATGGGGGAAGGGGGCAGTGAAGTGCCATAACAATTAAAACAGTTGCTGCTCTTACAGAGGACCTGAGTTCAGTTCCTAATACCCATATGTTGGATCACAACTGTCTGTGATTCTAGTTTCAAGGGCTCCGACACCCTTTTCTGGCCTTTGAGGACACCAGTTTCCCACCTGGTACACAGACATACACGCAGGAAAAACACACATATATATATATATATATATATATATATATATATATATATAATTTACAAAATAAAGCTACTAAAGGATGATGGGTAATAACACATGAAGTAGGAAGCATTCAAGCAGAAAAAAAAGACTAAGCACATAATATATAATAAATAAAAGGAAGAAAGATAGCCATAAAACAGGACAAAAAGCAAAAGGAATCCCCAGGACAGAGAAGAAGGCTCCCAGGGTGTTGCCTGAAAGGAAAAGTACTGGCTCAGGACCCCCAAGACCAAGTTCTCAACCCAAAGGAGATTTATTTGACCCAGAGGGACAGAGGGCAGAGAATAAGAGACAAAGATGGGAGATATAGGATGGGGGAGATGGGGAAGGGAACAAGGAAAAGGGGTAGGAATATTTGTCCAGGAGAGATAAGAGACCGCCTCTGCATAGAGAGGAGATAGACACAGCACAGAGGCAAATGGCAGTTTATAAAAGTAAAGGGGGAAACCCTGTGTTAGGATGAGGGGTTTAAATTTAATTGGGAATGTTAATTCGGTGAGCCAAAGGGGGCTTTTGATTGCTGGACTTCAATACATTGATAGCTGGACCTTAGTAGTCATCCTCAGGAGGAGGAAGTGGCCAAATAAGGGAATAGACCTTGGTGGCTAGCTTTTGGAGTGAAATCTAACAGTTTTTAGCAAGGCAGAGGAATGGGAGAGAAGGGCAAGGCTTGCCAGAGCCATGCTTACCACGCAGGAGCTGGCCAGAGTCCCTTCATGACCCATGGTAACAAGCAGAGCTTGAAGAAGTGTCCTTTAAGAGGCAGTCATTCAAGGCTGCTAAGCAACCAGATCCAAGTACCAGGAGACAGATTCCTAGGCAAAGCTGGCCGTGACTCATATCTTCTTTGTGGACCTTGAGTATATATATGCTGATAAAATTCCTGCTTCCTGTGGATTTCATGAATCCTGAAGCAACTCACTAATTTCTTCTCACAAAACTGCTCTCTGTCTTGGCTAAACCAGAGTCCTACAAAGTGAGCCACAGCACTCTTGAAGAAAACATAAAGTAGTTTGCTTTCCTGGCTGCATTTCTGCAGAGTGGTCCATACCAGTTCTGCTCGATGCCCTGTTATGTGCGTCCCACTTCCCCAGGACTCTACTAGACTACAAGGGCTGTAGAAACCGTAAAGACTGAATCCAATGAACCAGACTCCTCATTTCATGTTTTCCTAGAAATATTCACCTAAAAGAAATAGATCCCAGAACACTGTGCAGTTTTCTAGACCAACTGATAAATACATTGTTTGGAGCAAATATACAGAAAGTAAAACATTTTAAAAGCAAACGAGTGAGTTAGGCAAAAGATAGATGTTGGTTTCCCGAAGGTGGGGGATGGGGCAGGACAAGAGCAACTATCTTGGAAAAAAACATAATGAGGACCATGGGAGGTTCTAGAAAACTGGGTGAGCATACGCATATTTGTAATTTAGGTATGTGTGATGTGTGTGTTTACATATATGTGGGTATATATTATCCTATTCTGTATGTTAAGCTTCACAATACATTTAAAACAAGTCAAATTACTTTTAATCCCATTGCACAGACAAAATCCCTGATACCACAAGTGTTTCTATCAGTATCAGTAGTTATTTATAATATCTGCAACTTGTTTATTTTTTGTTCCTTTATCCTTACACATCTTACAGAGTCATTCTAGAATTAATCCATCTCTTTCAGTGTATCATATCACTATTCCAAAATTTACCCAACTATTCTCTATAGACAATTTTCCATCTTCAAATTCTCTTCCTCCTAAAATGGAAGCAAGCATTATTTCCTGCTCCCTTCACCATGCTCATAGACGCAGTAACAACCAAAAAGAAAATTAAAAAGTACCAGGACTCACTGGAAAGCAAGCCCTTGGAGACCACTCTGTTCCTCTTACAGAGAGGATGAGTGTTGCATGCACTTGGAGATGGCACTGTCTTCTCACAGAGAGAATGATTGTTGTATGTGCTTGGAGGCCACTCTATTCTCCTTACAGAGAAAATGATTGTTGATATGATTTTTTTCCGTTGTGATCTTATGTCTACACATTTCAGTATGCCACTGAACATGTGTTGAAGCTTAATAGTTAAATGTCTCAGAAGAAAATAAAATCCTATTACATTTTCCTTAATATTTGATTAATGGTTTTGATGCAGAATATTAAGAAATGCATAAATGTAAAGTTCATCCTGTCACCATCGCTTCCACCCCTTTATATTCCTGTGACCACTGTTGGCAAGATAATTAGTGAAAACAGTTTGGTGTGTGTCCCTTCTACACATCTCTGTGAGATCTCGCCCTTTAATGAGATACCCCAGAGCTTCTCTGGAGGCATCTTAGTATCCGAGGTAATACAAAACCGGATTTCAGCTGACACCACAGCACGAACAAAAACACTGTGTAACACTCTTGTTCTCAAACATGCACATGATTCTTTTCACTTTCTTTTATACGTCAGTCTACCCAAGCCACCGTGCAACTGTGCAGTTTTCTGTTAACAGATCCATGGTGCCCAGTTCCTTTGACAGAGGCCATTTGAATTCGTTCAGGAAATCTTTTGCAGGCAACCCCCCTTGAACCATCTCACACTTGAAAATCCTGGGAACCAAGTTTCTTTCAGGTCCTTACAGAAGAGGTGGCAAGTCCCACTGCCTCCCATGCCTCTTCTGGCTTCAAATCAAACACTCTCTTAAGAAATCCAGATACCTTCAACTGATCATCAGGGCGTATTACAAAGAACAGCATTCACATGGAGACACCAGTCTGCAATTTTTGCCAAAGCTGCACAATGTCCTTCTTGAGTGCTTGCTGAACAGTGACTAAGGAAACACTTGGAGCACAGAATCATGTCCATAACCTCCATTCAAACCTCTTCCACCCCATGCCCTCCCTTGTTCCCACTGCCCTCTCTTGCCCTCATCCTTCCTGTAGTTTAATAAAAGTGGTTAATAGTTTACAAGAAGTGGATAATTAAAACCAGAGAGACCTATAAATCTTTTCCAAGACAAAAGAATTAAGCCATGTTCAAGGTTTCCAAACACCAGTCAGGACTGCATGCACAGTAATCAGAATGCATATATTCAATTGATTGTCTTTCAGATCAGATGCAAATAAAGTAATATGGTTGTAAGGGTATATTTTAAGGTTACTTTCTAAATGCAAGTTCATCAAACAATTGTAATCTTACCAGTAGAAGGATCATAAAATATCTTTAAACTGGGATTTGATAAACGAAAGCTAAACTTTTTAGCCAAGAGCATAAAATTTTACAAATATATCTATTTCTAAAACCACATTCAACCAAGCATTTTAACAGATTTAAACATTCCAAAATAAAAAAAAAGAAATATAATGGCCAATTATTTCGCCTTCATTTGTCACTATTTTCATGCCATGCCATTTTAATTTCTGTTACTACTATAATCAGATTTTACTTTCCTAGTGTTTTATCATGATTTCCATGAATAGATTATTAATTATTTCTATTGCTTTCTCAGACTCATTGACTGTCACCACTGTAATATCCTCTGGTACCATGTGAAATATGAAGCTATTAACAAACAACCAAGCTAGAAAGGAATTTAAATGCCCCTTTTTGTAGCAGTCCCTCTATTTTAGAGTACTTTTACATTGATTAGGAGGACACTGCTTTTACTCTTATGCCATGAAACTGAATATATTATATTGGGTATTTGGTTGTTAGGTGACCTTTCATTTCTTAACCAAAGAAAAATTACCTTTTCATTGCATTTACTTTAAAAAGTATTTACAAAGTAACTCTTCTGTAGAAAAATAGAAAACACTTCTCAAAACTAATATTATCAGAAGTATTTTAATTAGATTCCAGTCCTCTGGGGAAAAAAAAAAAACAAAAAAAAAAAAAAAAACAAAAAACAAAAAAAAAAAAACGACCTTCTCTCTTTATAGCTCTGAGCTCTTTGGAAAGAGGCAACAGGATGCAGTCACATTGCTAGCACCTAGCAGTCTTGCCACACAGTAAGCAGCTAATGATTATGTGGTAAATGTGTGTGACTAAATGTCTGAATGGATATTAAAGATGGGAGAAGTATCAGTGCAATCTTTAGACAGTTAAAGCAGAAAGTTTTCTGGTTTGATGGGGATGTTCTAGTCAACATAACATTTCAAGGACCTTTAACACATTCATTAATATGCATGCATTCACTATAAAGAGAATAAATGTTTTCTCTAACCATACACACCTTAGCTTTCTTTGTCTTTGGTATACTTTAGAACAACTTACAATCCACAGGATAATAGTCTATTGCAGTGGTTGAGTGAATCTGGGAAGGCTGATATCCCCACCTTGGTAACTGAGAGTAAAAGGGTGGTAGTAGTGAGGTGAAAGATGGCCTCCCTGAACAGAATGCCTCAAGATAAGGAATAAAATAGATAATCCAGTGGTCTCCTGGAAGAAGCCAGTTTTGATGGATTCACTAAGACTCTTTTAAGTAACTAATCATTATATACACTTAACTCATGGTCAGTCAAGACAGTTGAGTAAATGAGTGCCACAGCAACATCAGTGCAGAGGATTAAAAAGGGTGCAGATCCTAGGATCAGAGATATCTTCCAGGGAAGTGTTGATATTCAGAGCTAAGCTAAGAAGAAAAAAAGCAATGTAGAAGTTGTGGTAGATAGAGTTCATGAAGGAAGAAGGAATGCAGGAAAGGATTGGATGTTCTGGAGAACATACAGATTCAATAGAGAGGGGTTGTGAGAGTGAGCCAGTCAGGTCAAACCAATGATGAAATTGACGAGAACTAGAAGGCATTGATCACCATCCTTAGGAGCACAGATCCTATATGTGAAAATGGATATATCAAGGACTTTAAATGCGATTCTGATGTGAGCAAATTGCTTCTGAAGGCAAAACATGTGTAAAAGGCCATACTATGGGCAGAGAATATGTTCTAAGAACCCTACAAATACCCACTGTCAATGTATTTGTTCTAAAAATAAAACCAAATCTTTTATTTGTGGCGTTCTCTTTTATTATTTCTCCCTTGCGTAGGGGAGTTTATTCAACTGTTTTTTCCAAGATACGATTGCACCCACTAGATTCTTTCTGGGTGATAGACAAACCTAGAACAACTAATTAGCCAGAAACTAGGGTAGGAACACACATGTACAGAGACTCATCTTCACCCCTAACTGAATAACAAGCATCAACTAGTCACAACAACAACAAAGATGGTATGGTCATCTGGCTCATGTTCATTATTTCCAATATAATAAAAGATATTCTCTCATTACTGAAGCAGTGGCAGGGGACCCTGTACACATTAAATTAAACAACTACTAACAAATACAAATAGTGAATGCTGCAAGGTATATATTTTATTCAATGGTATGTAATTTGAGCATACATAACACAAAATACTATAATTGCATTGAACAACTAATGAGCTCATCCACACAGAACCAACACTAGCCCAATTCTTCATCACCACAACCCAAGAGAAACTGTCAAACTTAAGATTGAGAACATCTCTGTGAGATGCTTGAGCTGTGTCTTTAATTTTGGCAGCAGGTTTTTAAACTATTTTACTCTTTAAAAACAATAGCACGTGTTTCTCATTCTGTTCTTTCAGAAATCCTACTATTTTTGCACCCAGTAAAATCTTTCTGAAAAAAAAAAAGGAAGCCTATTCTCAAACAGTATGTAGGTTAACTGCCTTTTGAGTCAAGAAATTAAAATAAATTTCAATGAAATTTTTCTATAAGTTAATGGAGGTCAGATAGAACAATGGCCACTGTGACTGGAAGCAGCAATGACAGCCATAGTTATCAATAGGAGGCCCTGGCTGTAGATTCCTTTGTCTCTCAGGAAGTTTACAGGGATGCATGCTATTAGTCTATTTATTAGATATGTAGTAAGTAGAGAATGAGAGACAAAGAACCAGAAAGTCACCAACTTTTTAGTTAAAGCCCCCACCCACCCCCACCACCCCATCCCCGCAAGTGCCAGGGCTGAAACTGAGGCACTAACTTTCCTAGCATGGAGTCCCTGGAGTGGAGTCAAAAGGCCATTATCTAGGATTGTTAGGGAGGAAGGTGAGAAACAACTGAGAACTTCCATCTGACATCTGAAAAGTGAGAGACAGAGGATGAGATTTACAAATCAGATAATTCACTTAGAAATTATGAGAGTAGAAAGAGTCTGAAGAGAATTGTGTATTACAAAGGAAAATAAAAAGGACAAAATGAGAGAAAGTCCAGTATCAAAGGACACTTTCTTCCCTGCCCAGCTGAGCGCATTCATTCCTGCTTGTGGGTGCTTAAGAAAGAGAGCACTGAAAATCAAGGACCCTCACATCTTGCCTGCATTCTCAGGTTTTTGCTTTTAATAGGTAATAAAGAAAAAAAAACTGTTTAGAAACAAAATATAAATCATTTCAAATGAGGTGACAAAATGCAATAAAAGGTTTCTACAGAAAAATTACCCATGGCACAAGTATTAATGGATAAAATGCCATGCTGAAACATTGAAACCGCTTACCCTCCATGTGTCTATTTTCTACAGTATATAACTAGATAGCTCACACACAAATGAAGAAATTGACAATTGTTTCAAGTAATGAATGATTTTTGCAGAATCAATTACTTGAGAAGCACTTTACCAGTGAACATAAAATAATGAACAGTAATTCATAACCTAAGCTGAAGTGTTCTGAACTGGAGAACATTCCAGCAAGTCACCAATAGTCTGCCTCTGTGATCTGCTTTTCATCTCTTCAAAAAAAAAATAAATAAATAAACTGTTCCTTCGTGACAATGTTTCAGTAACTGACAGCATTGGCAGTGTGGCCAGAGATAGTGGGATATTAGGAACCATGACTGATAGGAAAATTGGGGGCTGCAGAAAAGGAGAAAATACAAATTCAAATTTAATGAATAGCTGCTGTGCTTCACAATCTTTTCAAAAAATATCGGATGACATATTGAGGTCACTGCTGATTTAAAAAAAAAAAATGTATCTGCAAAAGGAGTCACCTGTCTTTCCTGCGATCTACATTGAACTCACTGAGCCTCTGCTCTACCTACCAATCCCTGCGGCAGGCACATCATGGGTGTCTATGGCTCGCTCCTTCCCACTGGAGGACCCACTGGATGGTGTGGTTAATTAGAGGGGAAGAGCTGAAGACTTGGTTCTCTTCGATGTAAAGCCAGTATGAAAAAACTAAGAAGCAGGTTGTCTGGCCTCTAATCTGTCAGAGCAGAACTGGGGGAACAAGCTGGTAGCTCTGCAGTAGACCGACTGCAGTGGGTTGAATGAGAAGGATCCCCATTATGTTTGAATACTTGGTCCCCAATTGTTGGAGTTATTTGGATTAGCAAGAGTGGCCTTGTAGGAGGAGGTGTGTCACTGGAGGTAGGCTTTGAGGTTTCAAAACCCCATGCCATTCCCAGTTAGCTCTCCCTGCCTCTCTCTCAACCTCATGATTATTGTCTCAAGATGTGAGCTCTCAGCTACTGCCCAGGGACAAGGTTGTAACTTAGGAGTTTCATTGCTCCTGTTACTAAGATGGGTTTGAGGTTTCATTGTCTGCCTCTGTTACAGAGGCTTGTCTGTAGTTTGCTCATGTGTTCACCAGAGATATCATGTATGTGTTGTGCACAATAGACGCTCTGTCTGAGAAAAACATTTGATCATGTGTAGAGAGCACCATGGAATTGATGGGAATAATTGAGAGCAGTATTAAAATGACAAGCAGACCTTGAAGAAAAAATTTATCTTAATTTCTTTCACAACTTCTTTGGTGAAACTATTGATTAGCCTTTCCTTGTAGGTATTTTCTCTAAATTGTTACATGGAAAGGGGCAAATTAAAATATTAAATAAATTAAAATCTTGAAACTGAATTAAAAGTTATAGCATACCCTAAAATTAAGCTAAAATGAGAACAAATAAATTAAGAGATTTAAAATTATCGTTGAAACCTAACTATTTTTAATTGTTTTCTGTTTAATTACTAGTGTTGCAGTAATGTTGCTTTATACTCAATATATCAGCAGTAGCTATGATAAAAGCCAATGAAGTAGTATGGAAACTAATCACCATTTATTACATAAGTTTATTATAAATATATGTGTCAAACTGGCTTTCCAAGTACTGTTGAGGAAACTGAAGACATAAAAACAATAGAATCAGAGATGAAACTTCTTCTGTCTCTTGCCTCCTCAAGAAGAGCCACCGCCACGTCTGTGCATCTGTAATGGATGGTTGTTCAGAACTGCTCCGGGTTCTTGATCAAGAGGAATAAGCAGATGTACAGCACCAAGCCCAATAATCTGAAGGCCCTCAACTCCTTCCGCTACAATTGGCAACTGGACAACGACAATGGGGTCATAGTGGTCCTGAAATGCAGATCTGGTCAGCCCAAAACAGCCACTTCTTACTTAAGCACCACCATCTACAAGAACGCACAGGCAGCATAAGGCACATGATCCTCGAGAACAAAGACAGCCCTGATTTGCACATGGCCATGGCAGTCGTTCACAGGGCCAGTGCCATCCTGAAAAGCCAGAAGCCTGTGGTGGTAAAAAGGAAATGGACCTGCCCCACTAAGAGCTCCTGATCCCCACACCCCAGAAACAATAGAGTCCACTGACTTTTCCGACCACGGAGTGGGGAGGTGGGGAGAATCAGAGATGGAAATTAAGAAGAGGAAGAAGAAAAAGAACAGAGGGGAAAAATTGAAAAATAATAATGAAGAAGACCCTTGCCGTCTGAATGTGATTTAAGCGAAAGAAAAGGGGAACTTTAGAATGAGGGAAATGAATCTCACATTGTGTCTATATTTTAAAAAAAATACAGACAGGCTGAGGAGGTGGATGCTGGATAAGAGCATTCACCCACAAGCATGAAAACTCAAAGACCCGAATTCAAACCCTGAGCACCTATACAAAAAAGCCAGGCATGGCTAGGTGTGTCTGAAATCCCAGCACTACACGACAGAGACAGGCAGAGCCCCCCAAAGCCAGCCCAGCTAAAATGCCAGGTGTCAGGGCCAGTAGAGGACCCTGAATCAAAGGAACAAAAAGCAGAGGGAGGGAGGATGAGACATTGGATATCTTTCCCTGGCCTCTTGGTGTGTATATGTGGGCATACATAAGCACCAATGCACCATACACATATTCCCTGCACACACACACGCATACACACACACACACACACACACACACACACACACACACACACACACGACTATCCAAGTACCAAGTACTATCTTCCACTTCTGCATGAAGTGGTTAAGGTAAAGATGCAGCAGAGAGGTGGTTATCCTAATACAGAGCATCACTACTGCTGAGCCCTTAGGGAGCCAAACAGGGGTAGAGGCAAAAGCACTTCTGTGCTGATCAATACGCTGAGAATGAGCCTTGGGCTCTGTCCAAGGGTCTGTAACCTTTGAGGGCAGGTGTTTCTTGTTATCGCCTCATTTTCAGTAACCTAGGAAACGCTTTACCTTTTTCTACTGAAGCAATCAATATCCAGATGATTGTTAAGGCCTGTTTTTGTTTTTGTTTTTTTATCACCGAAGATAGTAAGATTGTAATCTCTGGGCCCTTGAAAAGAAGGAAAAATAAAGCAAAATTCATTGATTTTAAGTATTTTACATTTGATGGCACTTAATAAAAAAAAAAACTAGTATGCAATCAAATGAATTCATCTTTTCCCTCAGAGGAGTGCAAGTTTTAGAAAGTATGGACCCTTACAATAAAGGAAGGATGTTTACACAAGAACTGAAGTCCGGTTTGAAGTTATTTTTACTTTAAAATCATATAAAGTTTTCCTCCAATAGAGGATATGATCTACTTCTAGCAAGCCTATGAGTATGTGAGTGTATTTCATTTGAACTACACTCATAGTTCACGAGGTGTGACACCAGTCAGATGTCTACCATATTAGAGGCTGGGGATACCCCTCAGCAGTACATCCCTAGCCTGCAGAAAAACCTGATCCTCAGTACCAACAAAAAGAAGAAGAAGAAGAAGAAGAAGAAGAAGAAGAAGAAGAAGAAGAAGAAGAAGAAGAAGAAGAAGAAGAAGAAGGAAGGAAGGAGGAGGAGGAGGAGGAGGAGGAGGAGGAGGAGGAGGAGGAGGAGAAGAAGAAGAAGAAGAAGAAGAAGAAGAAGAAGAAGAAGAAGAAGAAGAAGAAGAAGAAAAGAAGAAGAAAAGAAGAAGAAGAAGAAGAAGAAGAAGAAGAAGAAGAAGAAGAAGAAGAAGAAGAAGAAGAAGAAAGTAATTACTCTATATCAGCTAAGGCTACTTTTCAATGCAAAGTTTAATTGTACTGATCCACACTATTGAGAAGGACTTTCTTTTCAATTTAGTTCATCAGGTTATAACTGCCCCTCAGTCGTTGTAAACCACATATGAAGAAGACAGTCTACAAAATGGAATCAATAATGGAAACAGCAGAATTCATTTGCAAAGGAGCATTTGATATCAGTGACTAAGGCCCCAGAAACTTTAAAAATAGAATTCATATTCAGTTTTGTGTCAGTCAGATGGCTTATGGGAAAATAAAAAATAAAATTGCCATGAGACCACACCTACATTCAAAACCCACAACTGTCCAGGATGCCAAATGTAAAGAGTAAGTTGAACCATAATGTATTGCCTGTATTTCACCACCTTTAAGCTTCTTTGAATGGCGATTTTACATGGTTTAACTCACAAATTGCCATATCAAACACAGTAACAACAACAACAAAGAACATTTAGTTTAAAATAATTCCATTATTTTGAATTTTTCTAATAACACTTTCAAAAAATGTTTATTCTTTGCTATCAAAGCAAATTTAATAATTAAGAAAAGTTGTTTAAACATTCTTCACTGAAACCAAGCTAACTACACTAGTATTTTGAAAGAGAGACAGTAAAAGACAGGCAAAGGGATGGGGGAGTACTTTTCCTAGAACCATCTAGCCTTTTAGGATAAGCTCTCTGTGATGGTTTGAAAGAAAATGACCCCATAGACTCAAAGGGAGTAGCATTATTAGGAGGTGTGGACTTGTTGGAGGAAGTGTGTCACTGGAGGTGGACATTAAGGTCTCAGATAATCAAGCTAGACCCAGTGTGGTTCACTGTCACTTCTTGCTGCCTGTCGATCTCAGCTACCTCTCCAGCACCATGTCTGCCTACATGCCACCATGCTTCCTGCAATAATAACAATGGACTACACCTCTGAACTGTAAGCCACCCCCAATTAAATGTTTTCCTTTGTAAGAGTTGTTGTGGTCATGGTGTCTCTTCACAGCAATAGAAACCCTAAGACACTATCTAAAGAAAGAAAGTGAATACCTAGGGTGTATATAACAAAGACACTGTCTGTGCAATTGCTTGTTTGAGGGAATTGAATGTTTTCCTAAAGGAGGTGTCAGAACTCCAAATCTCAAAGGCAAGTTTCCCTAACACAGGCATGTGCCTATGACATCTCAACTGAGCTACGGAGGTAAGAAAGAAAGCAATTCATGGGACATGAACTTGAAAGCGAGAACACTGGTGAGGGAGAGAGACTACAATGTCATACAAAATTAAAACCTAGATTCCGCTGCTCTGTCATCTTCTCAGTCATTTTAGCAAAACTGTGCAACACGTGACGCAGCAGAGCTCTGCATTACCACTGCTTCCTGGCCTAAGATCCTTAAAGAATGAGTATCGGAAACAAAGCTCTTCTGAACTAGTCAGTGGTCCTTGGAGCTGGGAGGTTACAGTACTTCTCTTCATGTCAGCATTTCAGATAGACCCCCTTCTGAAAATGTGTTTTGTGCTTTCTTGCCATCTTAAATTATTAAATTATGCAGTGTCTGATTAGGGACTTAGAAGGCACAGTTCATGCCATGGTCAGATCATATTAGCTTTGTAATCATGGGACATTACTTACCATTCCATCTCAGGTTTCTATCTCCTTAACATCTACTCCTTAGTGTTACTGAGAGGGAAAAAAAGGTGCTAACAAAGCTGAAGTGGAAAGCAGGGCTTCAGAAGCTAAGTTCTTCTCAGTGTTGCTTTCCACCCCTTCTTAACCCCCCACACAAATAAGGCTTCACTGCTTGTGTCTACTATTTCCCATTCCCGACACAATTACGAAGCTATAAAGTCCAACTACTACTAAAATACTTAAGAAAAAAATGGATTTTTGCATTCACCTTCTATTTACCACTCCCCTGCACTACCCTGTCCCATGGCTGGCCTTCTAATTCATTTTCAAGATCTCCAGGGTTTGGGGGTGTTCATTAGGTAGCCCCTATTTACTGCCTGGTTCAACCCACTTACAGCTAACAAAGGATTTGGGTATTCATATATGCAAAAATCTTGCCTCAAATATGCTTATGAAATTGGGATAAATGTTATCTCACCTAAGCTCGAAGGTGGGGAAGGCTTAAGAGGGATTTGGTTTACCTGGGTCATTATTTCTCCCTCTTAAGCCATACAACAGAGTGTCTTATCCAAGTGGTGTTTCATCTCAGCAGGGGAAAGCATCCAGAGAGTTTCACTCTTCCTTGTCACATTAGAAAGGAGAAGGGATTGCTCCCAGATAAGAAATGAAAAAGCATCTGATGAGAATGATGGCATTGAGTTAGATCACAAAGATTTCTAATGGAAGTCACTTCGGGGAATGCAGGGACTGGCTTAAACGATTATTGGAAAGGTATAGCAATTGAAATGGAATTTCTGTGATTAGATTAAAATAATTACTATCTACTCCTGGAAAGAGAGGGCCTGAGTTTCTTTCTTCTAGCGTTCCGGGACCTACCCAGGAAGGATCAGAGTGCTGAACACAGCAAAAGCCCATGGCACTCTTTTGTGATAATGGCTTACACTGAAAAGGTTCAGCTTCAGTCAGCCTGGCTCAGCCTCAGAACCCTAACCTCACCATAAGGTAGGAATGATGCTTTAAGACATTAATTCAATAAATGCCACAGCCCATGTAAAGCCTTTTGCCTTACTCTCTGAGACTACCCATCACTGAATCGAGAGTGTGAATGTTCTCAAGGCTGAGCCTAGCCTAAAACATAGAAGCTGTCATAGTTTTCTGTCCATGTGTGTTGGTAAAGAGAGAGTCATCAGCTCTTGTTGAGAAAGAGAAGGTTCTCTAGGTCTGCCATGCCTCACCTCATGATTCAAAACCAAAAAGGAATAAAGGGTGTAGCTCAGAGGAGAGCACATGCTTAGCCTGTGTGGTGGTTTGAAAGAAAATGGACCCCCATAGGCTTATAGGAAGAGGCACTATTAGGATGTGTGGCCTTGTTAGAGTAGGTGTGGCCTTGTTGGAAGAAGTGTCACTGGAAGTGGGCTTTGAGGTTTCAAATGCTCAAGCCAGGCCCAGTGTCTTTCTCTTCCTGCTGTCCTCCAATCCAGATGTAAAACTCTCAACTACCTCTCCAGTACCATGTCTGCCTGCATGCCACTATGCATGCTTCCCACCATGGCTGTAATGGACTAAACCTCTGAAATGTCAGCCAACTCCAATTAAATGCTTTCTTTTATAAAAATTGCTTTGGTTGCGATGTCTCTTCACAGCAATATAACTTTGACTAAGACAGCCTGTGTGGGGGCCTAGACTCAATCTTTAGCTCCAAAGAGAAAAAAAAAAAAACAGAGGAGACAGGATACAGAGACAGAAGAACAAGGAAAAGAGTAAAACAGAAGGCTAAACATGATTTAGTGGAAGACAAAGACAGGCAAAGAGTGGGAAAAATGGGAAATACATTCTGGGGTGAGTAAGACATCCTTGTGGAATATGCACAAAAAGACAGAGAAAAAAATAAAGTTCAACTCATTTTCATTTACACCTACCTCACACCCAACAGGTAATACTAATGTCAGAAACAGTCAGACAATTCTGAAAAAAAATTCCATATACAGAGGCTTGATAGCTTTATTTTTTTTTAGTGACTCAGGAAAGGGTCACAGCAAAGTAGAAGAGAAGTATTGAAGAAGAAATTGTGCCATGGAATAACTAAGCAGAGAAGACCTGAGAAAGAATTGTTAGCATTGAACCTGAGACCCAGATATCTTGCACACTCCAAAAGTGCAAAAGGTAAGTGAATACACTGAGTATTCCCTGTGAGATAGACAGAGAAAGAGGGTGGCTATTCAGAGGAGGATAACGGGACCCTACAGCATAAGAGCACAGGGCAGTTTTCCAAAATGAGAGTTACAACCAGCCCTCAGAAAAATAGTGACACTCCCATTATCTGCCCTGCACCACTGTCCTACAAAGTGACAATGAATTTGGCCTATCTGAGATGAGAGCAATGGGCAAGCAACAGAGGTGGCCGTGGGAAGAGTCAGTTGTAAAATGACTGTGCAGGTCAAACACATCATGAATGCCAAACTGTTGACCAGAAATGGTGAGTGGTCATTGCTTGTGTTTACCTCATTCAAACATCATAAAAATTGCTCAAGTCACTTGATGGTTGAATTAAGATTACTTGTACAGTCTTACCTTCTATTTTCCCCATAGGCACTAGTGTCTCCCTCTCATTTTGAGCAGAGTGCTCTTTCTTTGACTCTTGTGTGGCTGGCTTATCTGATACCACCCACCCAGGACTCAATTTGTCATTTGGGTTTGATTGTTGGTTGTGGTAGAGATGTAGTTCAAACCAAACCACCATGCCTGATAATGAATCTTTGAAGCATTCCCACCAGCCTTCTGGAAAAAGGAATCAAAACTGTCCAGAGCCCCATTCATGCTATTTATTTTACCTTTTGCAAAAGTACTAGCCAACGCAGTTGCCAATGTAAGCAGTTATAAATACTAGCAAGATACAAGAATGATTATAATTAGCACAGTAAGAAAATGTACTGAAATGACTGAAACTGCTATGTGTACTACATAGGTGGTCACTACATAACATACATATCAACAGCTTTTATGACATATCATATGTAGAAAATACATCTGCATTTGTTCATCAACATTGCAAGTTGAATAAGTAAATCTAATCTCTCTCTCTCTCTCTCTCTCTCTCTCTCTCTCGCTCGCTCGCTCTTGTCAAGATATTTTATTACACAAACATAAAAAGTGAGTAAGACTGTCATACTATCACAATTTTATAAAGTAAATGACAGTGAAACAGCATTGATTTAGGAGAAAACAGCAAATACTGACATTTAATTCACTTGGGGTTGTATGACTCTTGAAACACCATATTGGTCTGTAGGTCACTGTTGCTGTTTCTTCCCAAATGCTGTTTTTTATCTTCATCGCCTTTACATAATCAATGTATGACTTGTAAAATCCATTCACGTAATAAATGTGTAACGTGCAAAACTCATTTACATAGCTAATATATAACATGCAAAACACCTCTACTTAATTGGTATATGTCATATAAACTCTTTTAGGCCTATATTTTAATAAGTATTCATTTATTTGTTTATTTACTTATTTTACATGATTTTTATTCACTCTTTGGAAGTTTTGTATCATGCACTCCAATCCTGCTCCCCTTCCAATCCCTCCATATCTGTCCCACATCCCCGCAGCATGCCCTTCCCCAATTAAATTAATTAAAAACAAAACAAAACCTCTTAAACTCCATCAAAACTATAGTAGCCAGGTGATGGTGGCATGTACCTTTAATCCCAGCACTCAAGAGACAGAGGCAAGCAGATCTCTGTGAGTTCAAGGCCAGCCTGATCTGCAGAGTGAGTTCCAGGACAGCCAGGGCTACACAGTGAAACCCTGTCTGGAAAAACCAAAAACAAAGGAGAAAGGATGGAGAGAGAGAGAGAGAGAGAGAAAGAGAGAGAGAGAGAGAGAGAGAGAGAAAGAGAGAGAGAGAGAGAGAGAGAGAGAGAGAGAGGAGAGAGAGAGAGAGAGAACCTATAGCAAAGAGCAGCCTGTGGCAAAGGCCAGCCAGAATAACTTGGTAAGACCCTGTCTCAAAAAAGAAAAAATAAATATTTTAGGGGGTAACTCTAACTCCAAGAGATCTGATGCCCCCTCTTCTGGCCTATGCACTCACACACAAACAGGAATGCATACACATACAGGTATAAAATAAATACTTTTAAAAGACTGTGCCAAAGAGAATTTGTTTAAAGGCATAAACTCCAAAGATAGGGAACAACGGAGGAAAGATCAATAGAAATATGAAATTTGTTATACAGATGGGTCAATGATTCCCCTTCTGAGAAAGCAAATTCAATGACAAAGCTAAGGGCATGCCCAATTTATAGACTAGAACCCTCAGCAAACAGTCACAGGAAATACATTAATCTCCTCTCTGCTTCTGCTTTTGCCGGATACCAGAACTCCATTGTTCTAACGGCTTTGTTGAAATGTAATTTACATTCCATGATGCTCACATGACGAGAGTTTATGACTCACTGGTGCTTTAGTATATTTGGGATTGTGCAATCATCCACAGAATGTAATTTTAGAACACTTTCAGACTTGCAGGTCTGTTTAAAGGACATCTCTTTACAGATGTCTTCTGACTATCCTCAATGGACCCAGGCTATTTGTTCCCGGTCTCTTTCCTTCCCTCCTTTTTCTTATTTCCTGCTGCAAACACTATGAACATTGAGAGATATGTTTCTTAGTTATTGGCTTCCTGGTTTACTGGCTGCCTCTCCCAGTAGAATGTGAGCTGTGCAAAGCATGCTTCACGTCTTCCTTTGCAGTCCAGCTGGTAGCATAAGGTAGGGTTTTGCACATGTTATGTGGTCACTAAACACATTTTCTGAGTTGGTGAATGAATTGCCAAGGAATAATTGCCCCAGGAGGTGAGTAGTGTGGATTGGTGAAGGACCAGTCATCAAGAGCAATACCTTATAGGATGAACAGCGGACAGTGTAGCAAGAACAGATCCCTGCTGCCCACCACGTGTTTGAAAGAGGAACCCGGCCATTTGGACTGAGTAGATCCAGTAGGTTTTTAGGTGAATAGGAGAGTGAGAGAGAAGGCATTAAGAAACTAATACTGCTAACAAAAGAAATGAATTAGTTATAAAACTAAAAGATACGATTATAAAGCCAGGTATGGTCATACGTGCCTGAAATCCAAGCTTTAGGGACGTAGGGGCAGAATGATCAAGAGTTTAAGGCCAGCCTCAGCTATGTCATGAGTTTGAGGCAAGCCTGGGATATATGAGATCCTATTGAGAGGTGAGAAGGATAGAGAGGGGACAGAGATACATAGAGAGCTAGAGATGGGGGTTATTATGCATTGCATTCTGTTAGCAATGATATGCATATTGCTTACACTCATACATTAGGATATAAGAAGTATATGCTGTTCTGATGCATCACCCCCACATTTGGTAGTATTTAGATGCACACTAGTTATATATGTGGTACACAATTCTAGAGCCCCATGTCCTACATTCCTAGATTCCTGCTTTGCCATGTCCTTACTATGTGACTTGAGGCACTTTACTTAACTGCTCTCTGCTTTGATTTGAGCATTTAGAAAAAAAGTCATTTTAATAACTCCTATATCATAAAGGCTATTGTGATCATCAAGTGAAAATAATCACGGCAGCACCTCCCCAGTCCTAGGTGCCCTTAGTTAGCTAGAAGTTGTAGAGGAAGCAGTAGTAGCCATTGTGGTTGCAGGGATGGTGGTAGTGTTAGTAGGAGCAGTAGTAAGCCGTAGTAGATGAAGGAAGTGCAGCTCTTCATGGTTGTTTTATGGAGCCCGAAAGTAAAATTTAGATCAGTGTCAAGCAGTGTCAAATAGAAAGCACTGAATTAACATCGAATTGACTTGTTCCCACAGTGCTTCCTATCATACAGCAAGACGATCTGACATAATTGATTTTTCTCCAAGAACTGGGTGAATCAGCAGATTTGTAGACCTTTTCAGTGGCAATCTGATTCCAAGTAATTCATTCTCAGCTTCAGCACACAGACAGTGTCAAGACTGCCATACGTGCTGTGAGCACTTGGATGCAGGGCAGGGTCTGAGTGAGACTTGGATTCTGTCATGAGTGTGTAAGAATTTATTCTTTAAAGAAACCCAACAGTATGATCATGAGAAGTCCTGAAAAATAAGACATGACATGTACAAATCAATAGAATCATTTACTTAAAGGAGTTACTGGTTGGCATTTATCGGAAATATTGTCAATGTGTCTTCCTTGAAGATGAAAAAGATAGAAGCACTCATTTAGAATATTAGCTGACTCCACAATTGTTCATCCCATGGTTCTCCAAATACATTATCTAAGGAACCTGGACTGAAGAGTGGAAAGTGGTTTTACCTCCAGATGTGGTGAGAATCAGGGCTAGCCTCCAGGTACAAGAGAGTCAGAAGTAAGACTGATACTAACTATCCAAAGGGAATCAGAAGAAAGAACTATGAAAGAAATATTCAGCATAAATAAGAGTGAATGAGCTGTCTTCAACTAAAAAAGGAATGTGTTGTATTTGAAATAGCCTGAAGGACTATTTTGCATTTAGGAAAGAAATCACACACTTAAAGATCATCCCAGTCAAGTAAAACATAGTTCAGTGTTTAGCACCAGTGAGACCACAAATGGCTACAGCTGATGCTGACCAGCTTTTAAAATAAGCTGATTTTTCCACTTCTAGCTCTTCCCAAAATATATTGTAGCAATGCATTATTATGAAAATATTTATTCTAAGAGACTAGAACATTTGCTGGACCTCAAAGAACTAATAATGCACCTTGAGGTTACTTAAGACTGCTATCCTACTGTGTACTCAGCCTTTTTTGTTTAATCTGCCTTGAAGAGAACAGTGTAACAACCACCCTTGTTTGCCATGGGTTTCCCGTGTAATCAGCTTTTACAACCTAAGCAAATGCACAGTTATAATTTTAAATTATGTATTCTTCCACATCCCTGACCCATGTGTGTATATACATTGTGGCAATAAATGCTGAAAACAGCAAATAGGTTGAAAACAACCTTACAAAATAAATATCTGCCATAAATGTTGAAAGCTGTGTGTGGACATTGTTTGATAGCATATGACTGTTTGTTATCTGGGACAGTTGGAGTCAGTAAAGTGTCATTTCTTGTACAATTCTTTTTTTTTTTTTTTTTTTTTTTTTTTTTTTTTTTTTTTGGTTTTTCGAGACAGGGTTTCTCTGTGTAGCTTTTGCGCCTTTCCTGGAACTCACTTGGTAGCCCAGGCTGGCCTCGAACTCACAGAGATCCGCCTGGCTCTGCCTCCCGAGTGCTGGGATTAAAGGCGTGCGCCACCACCGCCCGGCTTCTTGTACAATTCTATTAAATATTTCTATAAAGTACCCTCATTCCTTTCCTAATAGCTTCCTGCACTGTTCAATAAAAGACAGGATAAACAGACAGACACAGGAACAGACAGATTGACAAGGTAACATTCAGGCAGGCACTGATTCAGAGTCACACAACAGACAGACACAGACAGGGAAGCAGAGAAGACACAAGGACAGAGAAGTAGGGAATTCAAATCTTGGCTACCTTTCGGCTAATTTTTCCAAGGGGAATTTTTTTTTCTCCTTAAATGTAATACTGACAAGTTATTGGTGACTCTTGGTTTTTGGGTTTTTTTCTACTTAATTACTAATGTGTTGAAACAGGCACAGTATATAGCAGACATCAAAGGGATGTGGTCCTCCTGTCATGTCTGTATCTGCTTCTGGGTGAGAATCACACATAATAAATATTTCTGCAATTAAAAGATATAGGTGACATTCCACAAAGCATGTTACTTTAAAGGAATAATTATAATAAATACATTAAAAATTAATATTTAGTTACACTGGATTTTGTGGTCCTTTAGTAATTATCCAAACACTAGCTGTCTTTCTGATTGTCTTATACTTAGATCTAACTACACAGAGAGGTAATGTCATTGGAAGAAAAATTTTAATAGATTTCCCACAGAAATAAGATGCACAGCATAAGGCCTCATGGGAAAGACATCAAGACAATAAGGAGGCAGAAGACGAAGACAAAGGAAAACTAAAGTCAATCCCTTTGAGGGGATTCCATGGAAAAGGCAAAGATGGGAAGAGGAACATGTTAGGATGGCTGGTCTACTATCAGAAGGCTTTGAACTGTAGTGGTGGCTGCAAGGTAACTGGCCCATGGTCCCAAGATGACGAAAGCTCAAGAGCATTGCCTCCTTAGCTATGCAAACCACACAACTCTGGCTGTTGTTACATGAATAATAGATTATAAGTTGGAAACAATAGATACAGCAAACATAGTTTAATGTTGTTAGGAATTAAACAGAAGGAAACAGTTAGACTTGGGACTGAGAATAATCCAGACAATGAGATTCTGGATATTTTGGAACTTAGGCCTGGTAGATTTGGATGGTGCACCAAGTGTGAAGGGAAGCACTAAGAGATGACTTGAGTGTGGCTGCACATAAATGAGTGTGGCTACTGGAGAATAGAACAAGATGATGATGCTGGAGCCAGGAAGGATGGGGCATAGGGACCAAGACCCCTGCTTGGGAATTAATAATTTTGTGACTATTATCAGATATCTAAATGAAAGTGTGAGCAGGCAGTTAAATGCACGGATATGAAGCTCATGGCAGAAGTAAGGGCCAAAGACCTAACTTGGCAGTCAGCAACACTGGATGACTTCTAAAGCCATGCTATGAAGGAAATCCCCTAAGAAGCTGAGTGGAGCTGAAAAGAAAGGACTGAGCATGGGTCTCAGGGACAGTTCCATACTTAGATGTTGGGAGGACCAAAGCAGAAGGAGAAGTAGCCCATGACATGGAATACTTTCCAGATATATGGTTCAAACATGAACGTCTGGTTGCCACAAACTAAGGGGAGAAAGCCTTTCAAAAAAAAAAAAAAAAAAAAGAAACAAGACAAAAGAAAGAAAAAAAAAAGTAGCCAAATATCCAAAGGTATGGAATGCTGTTATGAGGCCACGAGGGTAAAAACTGAGTGAAGACTAAACTTGGCAAAAAAAAGAGGTTGTTGGAACCATACAAGAGCCATTTAAGTGGAGTCTTAGAGATAAAAATATAACCAGAGTAGTCACTGGAGGTCAGTGGATAAAGATAACACACTGGGGGCTGGAGAGATTGGCAGTGCTTACTATGCAAGCAGGTGGAGTGGAATTCAGATCCTCAGAAACCCACTTAAATGTCTGGTGGACTCAGAAGCCTGCCTGTAATTCCAGCCTCAGAAAGTAAAGACAAGAGAGCCACACAGCAAGCTGACTACCAAGACTAGCCATATCCATGAGCTCTGGGTTTGATTGAGAGATTCTGCCTCAATGAATACAGTGGAAGAGCGATCAACAACAATTCCTGACACCAACCCTGGGTCTCCACATGCACAGGTACACACATGTACATATGCCAACACACGTTTGCCTCCATAATGCAAAACACATACACATGTGTAATATACAGAAAAACATGAAAATAGAAAAGGCAATCCTTTGGGAGAAAGTAAGTATATATAGAAGCATAAAAATGAACAAATTGATTCATTTGGATGTAAGTCCAAGCAAGGGCTTTTCAAATATTCTTGATATATTGTACACTTATAACAGTGATCTCCTACATGAGGTGGGAGGATGCTGTGTTGGGAGGCCTAGAAGAAAGGTTATAGCTGGATAGGCTTGTCTTCAATGACAGTAGAAAGAATTCACCCTTTGTGACAGGAAAGAGGGCACACTATATGCTTCTCAGCACTTTGGTAAGTCTCATTTTTGATATATGGGTTCTGATTTATTTTGTTTTCACCAGTGAAATAAGAAAAAAAGGATGACAGGAGATAATAGGAGCATAGGCTAGTGTTCGGGATTTGAAGAGAAGGGAGGGTACAAAGAAGGTATGAAAGGAAAAGAATTTGCTGATCAGTTGGCTGACCTGGTGTGGTGCTGCACAATAAAATACTTCAGATTCATTATCTATTAGATATCAAATGACTAGGAAGGATTTTGATGCTCCAGCCATGACTAAATAATTATGTTTAATCTGGTTTAAACATTACACATATGGAGACTGGCAAGATGGTCCAGTGAGTAATAGTGCTTGCTCTACTGCCAGGAGCACTTGGATTCTAATCTTCAGCACCTAGGTGACTAGCCAGGTGTGATTTCACATCTTCGTAACCCTAGCATTGGAAAGCTAAGGCAAATGGATCCCAAGAGCTTGCTGGCCAGTCTAAATCCTCAACACTTGCCTATATTACAGCCAAAGAGGGGACTTCCAGTTCAGTGAGAGATCCTGCCTCAAGAGAATTAGACAGAGAGAAGTAGAGGAAGACACTACATCCCACTGGGGCCTCCACTTATGTACACTCTCACCTGTATATCCATATATACACACCACATATATACACACCACCTACAATATAAACCACACATACACGAAAAAGAAGGAACACTGTGAACATGTACACATGTATGAAAAGATCACAGGCTAACTCATTAATTTGTACAATTTTGTTTCCATTTTCAAAAAATAATAAAATTGTATTTATGTATGAGTTTTAAAATAATAAAATTTAAAAATACACTGGTTAATCAGTGGTTTAAGGCCATTAGGGTTGTGGTCACAAATTTCAAGAGAGACTGGCTCACATGTAAGTGTGCTTTCGGCAGCCATGATCAGGGACTCAGGCTCAGCTTCACAACCAAGTGTTAGATTTAAACAAAGTCATGTTTTTGCCCAGTGGATTCTACCAAGAGGAGAAGGGAAAGCATGTTCAGGTTTGCAAGAGAGTGATTAAAATTATCTAAACCAACAGGGAGGAAAGTGAGGTGTTAGGCCCGATGGGTTGAAATCAGGGCATGTCCTATGAGGAAAGCAAAATTACTGAAGTAGAAATTTTAGCAACAAAGGACTCTTGGTATAAAAAAAAAATGGGAATCAGAGTAAAAGGCCAAAAATCATTACTGTTCCTAACAACATAATTATTCCCAGTTGTCTCTGTAGCATGCACCGTGCACCCCCCACCCATTAACAGTAAAAGAAATCCAATCTTGTATGTACTGGATTGGATCCACAAAAGGATATGTTGACTCCTTAACCCTTAATATCTATAAAAATTACCTCTGAAATGGAATTTTGTAGCTATAAATATACAGGATGAGATAAGACCTGATTCAACATGAGTTGAGTCATCACAAGAGGGAAATCTATACCAAGAAATATCAGGGAGAGGGCCATATGATGCAGGAGGCAGAATTTGAAACTGTGCAGCTGAAGTGTTCAGGATTGATGGAAGCACCAGAGGTGGAAAGAAGATACCTGAAGGAGCTTCCCTGGGAGCCTCCAGGGAACCTGCTAATGCTTTGATTTTGAGCTTCTGGCCTCCCCAACCAGTGAGAATACATTTTGGGTTTTTTTGTTAGTTTATATGTTTTTTGGTTTTGTTTTTTTGTTTTTAATGATGATATGATTTCTTTAATGGGAGTATTTAAAAATAAAATATTATCATCAAGTAAAGACAAAAAGATCCTAGAGGTGATAAAAGTTCCTTTTTAAAGAGAGGGGAAAAATTAGGGCAAAATCAGTCCAAGTGTTTTAATACACCTGGTTTGTGGTCCTTTGCTACAACATCCATAGCTGACTAATAGATGTCTTTTTATTCTTTCTGTAAGGAGTTGGTCACCTAGCCATCTCCATGTAACTGCTTCTGGGGAAAACGTGATTCAATAGAGTCAATAACTTCAAAGAGATATTTCACCTTCTAGGAAAGGAAGGCCTTTATTCATTTCTCTGTGTGCCTCTCAAGACTCTTCTTGTTGGATGTGAAGAATGTTTTAGTCCTGAAAAATGCTGGTGGCATCTTACAACTCTCAGTAGAGTGTGGTGTCAAGATCCACAAGATAAAGTGAAGATTGAGGAAAACAAACACATTTTTCTGTCCTGAATCAAATATTCCTGGAGTTTTATCTGAAAATCCATGTTATAAGTAGCAAAACATACCCTTTATTCCTTTCTTAGTGTTTTATTTATTCTTTGAAATTTTAATATATTTAGACAATGTATTTTGATCACATATATATACACATATATCGATCATTCTAATCTTTATTCTTTATGTCAGTTATTTATTGATATATTTACTATTCCGTTGTTGTTGTTGTTGAAACAGGACCTCAAATTCCTGGTCCTCCTGTCTCCAGAGTGCTAGATTTATAGGTATGTACCACCATATCAGGACCATTTAGATGTGTATCTGGTTTCTCTATCCTTTTAAACATAATACCCCAGACCTAACCTAGATTGATCAAGGCAGCCTTAATCTCTCCCTCAACTTGACTGAAATTTAGACCTGCTTCCTTTCTTTTAACTACAAGGCAAAGGTTTTCGTCTTCCTAAGGTAAATTCTTAGAAATTTCTCAGTTGCAAACTCTTCTCTGTCCCTTAGAGATGTAAATCATTTTGACACTGGAGAAATCAAGGTCCTCTCTTGGGGTTCTTAGTCTCAACAATAAAAGAATTGAAGAACAGACTCAAAAAGAAGTCACAGGGCAATTTCATTAGAGTTTAAAAGAAAAACACCCAGAGCAGACAAGCTATAAATCTCAGCAGCTAGAAAGGAGAAGCAGCCATACTGTTTAAGCTAGCATGGAGATCAGTCACATGGGGAAAAGGGATGAAGGGGCAAAGAGGCTTTAAATAAATAGTAAGAAACCCCAAAGTATCAGAAAAGACATACTTAGGTTCAGGACAGCATCAAAGAAAAAGAAAACAGATATGCTTCAGAAACGTGGACAGACCAAAAGAATCCATGGTGGTTTGAAAGAAATGGCTCCCATGGGCTCATAGGGAGTGGCACTCATAGGAAGTGTGGCCTTGCTTGAGTAGATGTGGTGTTGCTGGAGGAAGTATGTCACTAGGGGCAGGCTTCAAGGTCTCAGATGCTCAAGCTAGGCCCAATGGGGCAGTCTCTTCCCGCAGCCTGCCAATCCAGATGTAGAGCTCTCAGCTCTTCTCCAGCACCATGTCTGCTTGCACACCACCATGTTCCCTACCATGATCATAATGGACTAACCTTCTGAAACTGTAAGTCAGTCCCAGTTAAATGTTTTCCTTTATTAGAGTTGTCATGGTCACCGTATCTCTTCACAGCAATAGAAATCATGACTAAGACAGAACTTCATTGTAGCTCAGAAGGACTACAAGCAAGCAGAAATTCTAGGAAAAAAAAGTGCACTTGACCTGGACCAGCAAGTCATTCTTCAGGTACAGATCAGCAGATAAACTGGTTAGAGAATATAAAAGATAAGAAATTTTGAGATCAGGAGGTCTTGCATAAGCTATGTCTTATGTCAAGCAAGTCTATTAAGAAGTAGAGCATCTTGAATACTTTTTCAGGGGGGAATGGGACAGAGTAATCAAACTGTCATACAGTGAGACTAAGTCAGCAAGAAGTAAGCAAACAGTGTTGTACAATGGCCAATGATGGGAAGCATAGGTTTCTCAGGATCTGATGCCACAGCTACGCACGGCCCTGGCCCCAAGCCATTATTGACTCTACCAAGCATATTCCTGGTTTTAAAGAAGAAGCTGTCCTTCTCTAAAGGACATTGGGTCCTCAGGGAAAGCCTCAGTTGATTAGTCCAGCTCTCAACATACAGTAGTTCAATAAAGGACTAATTATCCCTCCTACTTGTTTAGCATAACAAGGTGAAACCCACCTTCCTAGGGGTAGCCCCTTATTCTGGTCATTGACCCTTCCCAACTGGAATGTTAGGTCTTCACCCAGGCCCTCACCCTCTTGATTAGAGAAAGAGTTTTCCTTTAATGGGCCATTACTAATGCTCTGTCAACTTTAAAAGAAGTTTTGCAACTCAAGACTGTCTTTCACAAGGACCTGGAAACTGTCTCTTAGAAACATCAATACCAGTTTCCTAGCTTCTGTGGGAGCATAGAATTCCATTACAGTTTAAATGTGAAATATCGCACATAGGCTCATCTGTTTGAACATTTGTTCCCCACTGAAAGACCACTTGGGAAGGTTATAGAAACTTTAGGAGGTGGAGTCACTAAGGGTGGTCCTTAAGGGTTTATACCCCAACCCTGCTTCTTATTCTCTCTCTGCTTCCCGAGTTCAGATACAATGGGCAAGGCAACCCCATGCTTCTGCCACCAGAGCTTCCCAGACTGCTATCAGGTCTTCCCTGCTGTGATGGACTGTATTCCTCTGGAACCATACAGCAAAACCAGCAAATTCAAACCTAAAGTTGATTTTTGTCAGGGTACTTTATCCTAGCAGTGACAAAGTCACTAAGACTGGGTCTGACTTCAATAACGGACAATTAGCAAGCTCAGGTGGCTTAATGACACTGACCAATCTCCTACCTAATGCCCTTCCCTTCAAGATTTTTGCACTAGCTTGCCCCCATGGCTTTAAACTTTTCTGTCTTTTGTGGCTATAAAGTTGAGCTCCACCCCGCAACCCTATTGCAACATCCCTGAATAACATATGCCTATTCTATTCAACTCATCCAGTGCAATTTCTCTTAGACAACAGCACAAGATCTCCTCCAAACTATGCATGGTGGTTTGAATAAGAATGACACCCATAGCCTCATATATTTGAGTCCTTAGTCATCAGGGAGTGGCACTACTTGAGAAGGATTATGAGGTAACCCTTTTGGAGGAAGTATTTCACTGAGGATGGGCTTTGAGGTTCTCAAAAAAGCCCACACCAGGCCCAGTGGCTCTCTCTTCCTGCTGCCTATGAATCTGGATGTAGAAATCTCAACTACTTCTCCAGCACCAGGTCTGTCTATGTGCCACCATTCTCCCTACCATGGTGATAATGGACTAAACCTCTGAAACTGTAAGCAAAGACCAATCAAATGCTTTCTTTTATAAGAGTTGCCATGATTTTGGTATCTCTTCACATCAATAAAACAGTAAGTAAGACAGAGGTTGTTACCAGAGTGCAGTATTGCTTTAGCAAGCCTGACCATGCTGTTGGTTGGTGGAACGTGGACTATGGGACTTTGGATTAGGAAAGCAGTTGAATGCTTTAAGCAGGGTTTAATGGGCCAGGCTAGTAGGAGCATGGAAGACAGAGGTACTGAGAGCACTGTAGATTACTACAGCCTGGCTAAGTAGGTTTCAGAGGAGAAAAATATTAGTAAGTGACCTAGAAACTGTTCTTGTGGTGGTATTTTGGTGAAGAATGTAACTGTTTTCTGCTCTTGTCCAAAAAATCTGCCTGAGGCTACTTTGAACAAGTTTGGATTAATGCTATATTGGAAATATTTGGATTAATGGCATTGGCAGAGGAGGTTTCAAGACAGCCCAGTATTGACTATGTTGCATGGTTATGAATGGCCACTCTTATAAGATCTATAATAAAAAGGAGCAAGCTGAGCAAAGAAAAATGTATTTCAAAATGTACAATTTGGGGAGAAAAGGAACATCAGGAAGTGTAATTGAGCTAAGTCCAATGCTCAAGGAGATAAAATGTTTAAAGAAAAGTCTGATGCTAAGTAGAATAAAGGGGACAGTGATCTCACAGCAAGACCCCACCCAGCTAAGATTACAACTTGCAAGAAGGAATTGAATAAAAGCTTAAGCAGTAAGAGAAACCATCAAAAACAGAAATCTGGTGAAAATGTATTTGAATGGGGGCCAAGTTCCAGCCCCAGCAAGCAGAAGAACTTGGCAGCTGTGGCCATGTGGTTCTGGCTTTAGAGTCAAGAATACAAGAAAGGGGTTGTGGAATCTCCCTCTGTGGTTAAGGAAAGACACTAAAGCCAAGCATGTGCCAGGGGTGTCCCTCCATGGAAGAAGCTCAGAGAGATCATTATGTAAAACTGTGAAGGTGAAGCCTGGATTGTATTAGAGACCCCAAGATGATGGAGATGCTAGAGTCATTGGATACCTGCCAAGGACAGCTGCTACCATGGTGTGGAACAAGCCCAAGAGAGAGAAGCATCTTGTAGTCAGCAAATCTAAAAGGGATTAGAGTTCTGAAAAGCGCTTTGACATCAGACATGAAGATGCAGAGTTTGGAGTTTTCCTTACTGGTTTTTGTTCTTGTTTTGGTCCAGTATTTCCTCACCATGTCCCACTTCCTCCCTTTTGGAATGGTAATGTATATTCTGTGCCATTATATGTTAGAAGTATCTGATCTGATCTTTTATTTTGATTTTACCTGGGGTTACAGTTAAGAGATTTCCATAAGTCTCAGAAGAGACTTTGAACTTTGGACTTTCAAACAGTATTGAGACTGTTACATACTATGGGGACTTTTGAAGTTGGACTGAATGCATTTTTTGCATTATGATATGGCTATAAGCCTATGGGGTACAGGAAGTAGATTGTGGTGGATTATGTATGAATGGCCCCTATAGACTCATTGATTTGAATGCTTAGTCACCAGGGAGTGGCACTACTTGAGAAAGATTAGGAAGTATGATCTTTTTGGAGAAAGTGTGTCACAGGGGTAGACTTTGAGGTTTCAAAAAAAAAAAAAAAAAAAAGCCCAAGCCATGCCCAGTGGCTCTCTCTTCCTGTTGACTTTGGATCTAGATGTAGAAATCTTAGCTATTTCTCTAGCACCATGTCTGCCTGCATGTAGCCATACTCCCTGCCGTGATAATAATGGGCTAAACCTCTGAAACTGTAAGTGAATCCCAATTAAATGCTTTCTTTTATAAGAGTTGTCATGGTCATGATGTCTCTTCACAACATAGAATAGTAACTAAGACGCTATGCCTAGAAAAGCAAGCACTTCACAAACTGTTAAAAGTCTCTATTGAAAGTAGTATTTTGCTAATACATCATCAGCCTGACATTTTCTGGGGAACCTGTAGTGCCAGTTGGTCTCCATGTGTAGCTTCTGTCATTATCTAAGAAAAGGAGCAAGCATTCCCAGAGTGTTTGATGCCAGTGGATTTTCCTAGTGTACCTAGTCTGGATTTTTCTCATTTCACTGTGTACTCTAAATTTTCTTCCTTTGCCTTTGTCCTATGCTTTTTTCCTTAGCCCCAAAGTGTTCTCTCTCCCAGAATCAAGCTTTTCTTCCAAGTCAGACCACCTGAAGGTCTTTACCTTGTTTATAGGAAGATAATCAACTACATCTTTTCACGCTGCATGGGCTGACGGCTTCAAACAGAAAATGACTTTGAAATGGCTTTCTAAGGCAGCCCAATTTAATTGATAGGAAAGCATGCCCTGAGGCCACTGTGGTCTATTCTATTCTAGAGTATTCTCCTCAGTGGGAATAAGGCTCAGGTGAAAATCATTTTGGGAGAAGAGAGGCTTGTTTTTGCCTTAAAATACTAACATATAACCAAGTAATCATCAGAAAAAAGACTTTCCATTTAGGTTTTGCTAATGTGACACTGGCAAACTCTAGCAATGCTGGACACCTAGGTCCATAAATTCATTGACATAGGCTCATAGAAACAGCATTTGCTGAGTAGCAGTGATTCCACACTAGTGACCCTCTCTCCTGCTATCAGATTATTACATTTTTTTCCACTTGGAAAATCAGTCTATTCATCAGGAACAGAAAATTATATAGATCTTGAAGACAGATTCTTTGGCTTTTGAGTAATAATGGCCCCCTTAGGCTTGTATATTTTGATGTTTGGTCATCACTGAATATCACTATTTGAGGGGGATTAGGAGGTGTGGCTTTGTTGGAGCACGTGTGGCCTTGTTGGAGGAATTGTATCACTGGGGGTAAGCTTTAGGGTTTCAAAAGCCCAAGCCAGTCCCAGTCAGTATCTCTTCTCCTGCTGCCTGTGGATCAAGATGTAGAACTCTCAGCTCCTTCTCCAGCACCATGTCTGTCTGCATGCTGCCATGATCCCTGCCATGAGGATAATGGACTGAACCTCTGAAACTGTAAGCCAGCCCCCACTTAGGTGCTTCCTTTTATAAGAGTTGTCATGGTCATGGTATCTCTTCACAGCAATAGAACACAAACTAAGACAGACTCCAAGGAAAAGGTTTAAACGCCTAGGCTCTCCACCTACCAAAGCACCGAAGTCCTGGATAGAGAACTGGGCAAAGAATTTAAAGGCTTCCGATGGAGCAGGGCTCAAGGGAGATACTAAGATGGATTGCTGAAGATAGAGGAGTTGATTGGAAAAGTTATTAACATCATGGATAGAAAGAAAGGTAATGGCATGGTGGGGAATCTAAGGTGATTCCAGTCCCAGCACCAGAAACAGCATGGCATGAATTCTCTTTTCAGAAACCCTGTGTCAGAACTGAGGTCTCTTATTATACCTTTCTGAGGATGGGGGAGGTTTCACAGCACTGTCCTGCAGACAGGCTCTCTGGTTCCCAGGCAGGAGGCAGGAGTAGGGAACAGGATGTGTACCCACTGATGTAAACTCACTTCCCAGGTGAGAGATCTTGACACTGGGAAGTCTGTTATCTAGGGACACATAGTGTCTCAGTGGGAGGCTTGTGGGCATCTGTGCATAGCAAAGAGCCACTGCACATTATGGTGGCCCGATTCTAACAGTACAGTATTACAAAAATAAGTAGGAATCCTACATCCCACAAACACATTCCAGGCTGGTAGAATTCTTCCCTGATGCCTTTTTTTTTTTTTTGAGGGGGTAGGTGACAAGTAAAATCTTTTCTTTCTTTTTAGAGATTATCTTCAAGTTTCAAACTCCTGAATTTCTATTAAATAAAAACTTTGCAAAAAGGAAAGGTGAATTGCCTGATAGCTGAACACAGGACCACAAGAGGCTCTTGCTATCCTGTCTCCTTTCTAGCCAAGGCTCCAGGATAGGATTACTAATGATAAAAAAATATGCCCTCTCCTGCCATGTCTTCAGCAAAGGTTCATGGTTACCCTGAACAAGAACCATGAAACCAGACAATTAACATTTAACGTTCTTGTTTCCCCAGCCACACCTTCTACTCACCTGGCTATATAAATTTTCAGTTTCTGTTTAGTTCAACTCCCTACAGTGATTCCAAACTCTTATCTAGATTTCTGAACTTCCTTCAAGAAATCATCTGGAAAAATAACGTAAAACAAATCCTCATTCATGTGTCAAAGAAGCCCCACACTGACCCTGCGGATATGTAGGTGGAGTTTCTCATCAAGACCATAATCAGCTCTGTTTTGCCAGCTGCTTCCAAAATAACCACTCAGAGACTTAATTATAAATGCTCGGTCAATAGCTTAGGCTTGTCTCCTGCCAGCTCTTACATTTTAAATCAGCCCATATTTCTTATTTACACTCTGCCATGTGGCTCAATACATTTTCTCAGTACAACAAGTTCATCTCCTTCTTTTCGAATCTCCTCCAGATTCTGATACTCCTCCTCTTTCTCTTCATGATCTCTTTTTTCTGAAAGTCCCATCTAACCTCTACCTGTCCAGATATTTTCCATTCAGCTTTTTTATTAACCCAATTACAGTGACACATATTCATACAGTGTAAAGGAATATTCCACATGGATGAGCCCAGGGACTTTAGTTTTTCCTCTGTGGGGGATACCCCATCATCTCAGTCTTGTCACATATAGCATCTCTCATCTCATTGTCCTGGTGTTGGAAGAGACTCTTAAAAAGGAAAACATTTAATGGGGTGGCTTACAGTTTCAGAGGTTTAGTCCATTATCATCATGGTGGGACATGGCAGCATGCAGGTAGACATGGTGCTAGAGCTGAGAGTCCTTACATCTTGACCTTCAGGCAACAAGAAGTAGTCTGAGACACTGGGTGTGGCTTGAGCACATATGAGACCTCAAAGCCTACCTCCACAGTGACACACTTCCTCCAACAAGGGCATACCTACTCTGACAAAGCCACACCTCCTCACAGTGCCACTCCCTTTGAGGGCCATTTTCTTTCAAACCACCACATACGATAAGTTCTAGTTCAGGTGTGGGATGAAGATTGAAGTAATGAGCAAGGTGGCACCCAAGCAGTTTTCAGAGACCAATAGTCAGAAAAAGAAGAAAAAATGACTACAACTTTGTTATCCAGATCCTATTCTGGGCTGACCTCAGCTCTCTGGTCCTTGTAATCTCAGGCAGAAGAATTCAGAACCAGGGACTGGAGAAATGGCTCAGAGGACTGGAGGCTTAGATAGTTACTTATTAGTGGCCTTCTATACAGTTCAGAAAGTCATGTATCACCCAAGGCTATAGAGACAATTCAGATGCCATTCTTCTGGACAGTAATCAAAGTCACACAGCTTCACTTTCTGGTTTTGCAAGCCACTGATTATGGGTAAAGGGTTTATGTCAATGGCCTCAAACCTACTAATAGCTAACTAGCTACCTAACAACTTCATAGTTGGTTGGATATAAATAAGAAAGCACCAAGGAATGGGAGATTTTTAAAATGATACCCATGTTTTTTGTTAGAATAACTGAGTAGAAAATAATGTTGGCATCCATTGATACTTTCTATTTGTCCATTGTTGCTCTTCTGCTTTCTTCATATAGTGTCACTAATGCAACAATTTTGACATAAATATGAGTGCTTTTATTCACATTAAGAAATTAAGTAGTTTGTCCCAGATCACACTGTTGGAGACCCAAGTGTTGGAAGGAGAATTGAGCCGAACCACACTGCATCAGTGATGTCCATTGAGAAGAATGTCTCAAGGACAGGATGTTTAGGTGAGTCCTGAACAAGCTGCAAGTTTGGAGTATGCTGGAGACATCTTAGGAAAGATGGTGCTCAGTCAATGACCTACAAAGGACTCGAGTCACAAGTGCAAAGTCCAGATTTCAGTCATTTGCACATTCGCAGTAACTGAAACCAAAAGGTAGGAAAGGACTGATTGTCAAAAGAAAGGGGGCAGAAAAGCAGTGGTCCAAAGCCCATCCCTGAAGAGCATCATAGTTAAAGAAGAGGCACTGACAAAACATGTAGATGCAGCCTGCTAGGGGTAGAAGAAAAGCAGAAAAATAGAAGAAAAAATAGAAAGAAAAAAAAAAGGGGCTAAAACTGACAAATGCTGCTGAGAGAAAGGTGAGAATCTGAAAGTGTCTATTTTTGACGTGAAGAAAGTAAATCTGCGTGAAAGCTGGCACGAATCCAATCAATAGCCTAGTTTTATTAAACTTACCTCTCACCTACATCGTGGTGTAACACTCTGATTATATTTCTTACACAAATAGAGACGGGGCAGTGTTAGCTACCCTAGGTGCGCAGGAAGGACACTGTGCTTATGAGAGAACCACAGGACAGCTGCTTTTCTTCATAGGGACATTACTCACAGCAATTTCCTGCCTTCTGATAACTCAATTCTCACATTTTTAACTGGAAATTAATATCTGGAAAGCAGTATTCAGACAACTTAATGGAGGCTTTTTTTTAATTTTGTTTTATTTCTTGAGCCTAGGATTTGATGCATGGTAGGTAAGTGTTCTACCAATGAGCCAAATTGCTAGCCCCAGCTGTATAGCTTCAGTACTATAGTGTAAGTCCAACCCTAATGAACTAATAAGTTGTTTCAACATAAACTTTAAGTACTCTGGAGAATACAGATAGAAGGCTGCTTTGTGTAACTTTTATTCACTCATCAAACATTTTTTAAGAACCTACTATGTGCCAGGTACTTTTCTAGATACTGAAAATATAACTAGGAACAAGAAAACAAGAAACAAGAATGTCCTCGTGCCTATAAGGACATTCCTGGCTTACATGTCATGTATTTCTATATCTATTTTATCATGAGATCTTCAATGCAGGCTGTAGTTGTTGATAATTGGTCCCATTAGTTTTTTAAAAGTAAATGTATGCCATATTTTCTGAAGTATCTTTCTTAAGGCTCCTACTTTGCATCATTTTTCAGCAGTATAATAACTACAATTGGTATCAATACCAATTTAGAATCCCATTAGAAGCACTGATTTTGCAGTCCCTAAATGGATATAATCAATGAAGGAAAAAAACGTTTACTGAACATTAGTTAGTTTGGAGACTTAAGACGATGCTTTACAATTCATACAATCACAGACTCTACTTACAAATCGAAAGAAATGTCACTCTTGCCTCAACAGTTACAACAGTGTAATTAAAGCAAGGCATTTGTCTTTAGATGTATCTCTGCTATCCCTGCAAATGCACGGGGTCATTAGCTCTACCACTGTGAATAGGTCCTCACCACCTCATTCAATTTAATTAGTGTACCAGATAACACATAAGACTCTACTGTGCACTACAACTAATAGTAGATAATGACTCTTCAAAAGAGACTGCCTTGCTGTGCAATGATGGTAGGAGAATAGACACGAAACATACACATGTGTGTACACACACACACACACACACACACACACACACACACACTTGACATCACCCAAAGATATCAAGAAATAGGCCCTTCATGAAGAACAAAAACCAACTTCATTTCTCTAAGAATTAAGGACTTTTATTTTTTGGCTCACACACAATAAGCAGACAGTAAGCGTGGTGATCATCTCAAGCCTTTCAACAGAGCATTCAAATCCAAACACTAAGTAATAGACTGGAACATGTTCTTATAATGCAGGCTGTCAGTTTACTCTCAAATATAAAAGTGAATCAATATTGAAGTCATATCTTTAAAAGAGGAGTGTTTCTTACCATGCCGGTGTTATTTCAAGGCATTAAGGATTTAAGCTGACTCGTCAGTCAAGTCTTCCAATCTATGTTCAGTCTGCATCTACAGACATCAACAGACATTTCTAGGAAAATTTCCAAATCAAATCAATTTCAACAAATCAATTTCAACAAGCCATGAATCAGATACTATGCTAGGTTCTGGCACTTAGATTTTTACCTAGGTCCTGCACTGCTAAAGATTTAGCAAGAGAAACAGATAAAGGGAGAATAAAGAATACTTGGTCCCCGGCTGGTGGCACAGTTCGGGTAGGTTTAGGATGTATAGATTAGCTGGAGGAAGTGTGTTACTGGATCTGGCCATTCCCAGTTCTCTCGGCTTGAGCTTTTGATTCAAGATATGGGCTTCTTCTCCAGCCACCATTCCTGCCACCTGCTGCCTCTTCTGTATCGCAGACTCTAACCCTCCGAAACTGTAAACCGTGATAACCTCTTTCTTCTATAAGTTACCTTGGTCACATTTTATCAGAGCAATAGAAACGTAACTAATATAGAAGATGGCAAATCTCTTTTTAATGGCAAAAGGGCTTCTTGGTCAGAAATGTTCAAATGATTTTAGGTGGGAGCCAAAAATCTTAATGTCTAGGGTTAGATTCCTATTAAATTAATGGCCCTATTGAATTAATGTCTCAAGTATTTCAGGGATAGGTTGACTCTGAATGTATCACTATCTGCCATCCTACAACAGGCTTTTAGGTATTATCAGTTAATATGGAGGAAGGTATTGACTATGAAACCCCCATGTCTAAAGCAAAAGAAGGGGTAGCTATGCCCTAGTAGAGTGTAAGACACAGGACAAGGTCAGAAGCAAACAGTCACTTCTGAATATGTTCAGAAGCTGGGGCTCCGTCTCCAAGTCAAGAATGCTGAGAAGATGTTTATTTTGTAACAAAGAAAAACTCAAGAGAGATAGATTGGTGCTGGCAAGAATTGATTTTTATTTCCACTGAAAATTTCAGTAGAGGAGAACTTTCACATTCAATAAATCTGTACCCAGTACCAGTCTATTGAGTCAGAAGTAGAGCCAATTTCCATTCAGCCAGATATGCAAGGAGTCATGTGCAGAAAGCAGAATGAGCGGGATGTACTGCCACTTCATTCCAAAGCTGTCTAGGAACCATAGAGTATGTTCCCCAGACCAATTGTCTGACTAATCAGCACATGACCTTATATTTTCTTATTGGGGGAAATACCTGATTTGCATGCTAGCTAAATTTCTGCCTCTAAATTAGCAATGATACTCTCTGGATTTGAATCAGTCTCATAAGTTTTTCAGGATGAAGTTACAGTATTCCCTCGTCTTCCCAGTCATACTAAGCCAATGGGGTAAATTTCAGCTTGGGAGAAACTTATCTGCAAAATACACCCTAATGAGGACCTTCTCTAAGCATCGTGCTCCCCTCACTGTTCTGGCCACAGCTAACTAAACCAAAGATTGATTCTCAAATCACAGTGCACTACAGAGGGCTTAAGAACAAATAAAGGACTCAAATAGAGAGTCAGACATTTTGCAAGGCAATTCAATGTAACAATTTCAACAGGAGTTAACAGACGTGGAGCTAGAAGCCAGGAGGTAATAGAGAAAGCACAGCAGCAGAAGTCATCAGTACGTGGAAACCATCAAATAGAGGGGAGACAGGAAGTATTGTTCAGTAGTGAATGGAAGACAGAAAGCACCAAAGGCACCGTTGGAAGCTGGCATGGAGACTTGTCTTCAGTTGTAGAAACAATTTCTCACCTCCTTTTTCCTTCCCAGAATCCCTCACTAGCTGAGATAGCTGAATATGCTTGGCACATAGAGAGCCCAGCATATTTTTAAGAACATTAAAATGTAGACTTCCTCCTTTGATTTTTTTTTAAAGATTTATTTATTTATTATGTATACAATGTTCTGCCTGCATGTATCCCTGCATGCCAGAAGAGGGCACCAGATCTCATTACAGATGGTTGTGAGCCGCCATGTGGTTAGTTGCTGGGAATTGGACTCAGGACCTCAGGAAAAGCAGCCACTGCTCTTAACCACTGAGCCATCTCTCCAGCCCCATGAGCCATCTCTCCAGCCCCACTCCTTTTTTTAAAGGTATATATGGAGGGTTTAAAAAGACTGATGAAACACTGAAACACGGCCATGAAGATGGCTCAGTTAGCAAAGTGCTTGCTGTATAACCACGAGGACCTGAGTTCAACATTCAGCATCCATATAAAAGGAAACAAAACAAAACAAAAAGCAGCAGGGGGGTCCTGGGGCTTGCTAGACAGTCCAGTCTAGTCAAATTGGCAAGCGCCATGTTTCATGGAAGACCCTTTCTCAGAATCTATGGTGGAGAGGGACGGAAAGACTGAAGGAGAAAGTTGACGTCAACCTCTGAGCTCCATACAGATGAGCACACATGCAAAGAAAGTAAAGATGGATAAAATCATTTCACACAATCTTACACTAAAGTTTTATTTTTGAGCAAAAACTTCTTTAATAGCTTTTGAACTAAACTAATTTTACAAATGTACAAGGAAATAAATGTAAAGTTCAGAAGTAAATACCTCTCATAAATAGAAAGTCATTGCTTGCTATATATTCTGAAAACAAAGCAAAATAATCCAATTGTTTCATTTTTCTAATCCTTGAGACATATGACTTATGATGGGTTTTATCACTGTTGATTTAATATGGCTTATATTTCTCCCCAAGGTTCAGTAATTTGATCCATGTATAATCATTCAACTCAATTTAATCTTGTCCTAACATAAAACTCCTCTGTTCTCATTTCTGTCACCAACTGAAGCCCTTATCACCAGCTGAAGAATTCATTGTTACTGAAATATTCAATAAAAAGCCTAATCTGTTCTGAGTCCTGAAGTAACCACTCCTCTCACCTCAAAAGCATAAAAAGAGATGTTTCTGCAATCAAAATAATATTTGAAAAATGAGAAGAGAACTGCTTACCACTAGCTAAAGAGATAGGCTAACATATGCTTAGTTTAAGAGATTGAAGATTTATCCTGGATCATGTCATAGGCTGTATGTGAAGATGCTTTCCAAACTAAAAGCATACCATGGCATTTCTAGTTAATTATGGTGAAGTAGAAAATTAGTATAGAGCTGTAGTCCCTGTGGACTATTTGACTAGGGAAACTTCCTGGTGAATCTGAGTGTTAGGCGGGGCTGTAGTTGACATGGGATTAGGATAGCGGAACAGATGGGACTATTTTAGAGTGCAATGCACAAGGCAAGGCCAAGCTTTCCTCCGGGTACAGAGGTTAGTATGGAGAGAACAAAGAAACAAACAAACTTGGAAGTGCAGCTCCTAGGACTTGAGCCCTTGAGTACTGAAGATCGAGAAGATGTCCATAAATGTTCCAAGCCAGATGGGAAAGGTCTCAACCCTAAACAAAGAACTATAACCAACTGAGTAAAAGCTAGGAGAGGAAAAGGTGGACCTCCCTTTTCCAGGGAAGAGCACATCAGTTGGATATTCAGTGACAGTCAGGCCTGAAAACATATACAAGTAATGTTATATGGACTTAACATGTTATATTTATATGTGTGTGCAAATACATATATGCATATAGTAACAATTGGTGAAAAGAGAGGCAATAAATTTGTAGGAAAGCAGGAAGGGGTATATGAAAGGGTTTGAAGGGAGGAATGAGAAAGGAAAAGTATTCTAACTAAAATATAATATCAAAAGCAAAAGGAAAATATTTTAAAAACATATATATATACAAATAATACTAAACGGACTCATAATACTAAATGGACTCCTACTAATAATACTAAATGGGCTCAGCATGGTGTGTGTGTGTGTGTGTGTGTGTGTGTGTGTGTGTGTGTGTGTAACAATAACTAAAGAAAAAGAGACCATGAGTTTGGGGGGTGGGGAGTAGAAGTGTGGTAGGAACTGAATGGTAGAGAGGAAGGAATAGGAAGTGACATAATATTTTAATTAAAAATAATTTTTAAATGTGGTTTCAGATACTGAACTACTACCAGCAATAGGATCTCTAAGGAGACTACTAAAAATACCCAATCAAGGAATTATCAGAGTAGACCTGACTCTGTTGGAATATGGCAAAGGACAAATAATTGATTGTGGATTGGGATAGATTTTTAAATGATCAGAGACAAGAATTAAGCCACATGTTGAACATGTGGCCCCAGTGTTTGGAAATTGAATGCCAGATGTGAAGAGATGGTACCCATTGAGAGAGGAAACTATCATTTTTCAAATCATCAGAGCATCAGCCTGTTGGAACTGGACACAAGAGAGAACAGTGTGGACTCCACCCTGCTTTCCTAGAAAGGGTGCTGACATGGATTCAGCAATGCTGACATGCTCACACACTGGCTGCATTCAAGTGCCTGTGCTGTTTGCTAATTGAGTCCAGTAAAAGCTCACATTCATGTGATCAGTCACCAGAGAGGCACAGAGAAGATCTATAAGGTAAAAGAAAATGTCATACTACAGCATAAGGCAATGGTTTACTAAGAGTATACATGTGTGGTCCATACGTGAGACTCACATAGCATTATCTAGAGGTCCTAGGATAGGTCAGGGCCTATCTGTGATAAGCACTTAGCATTAATTCTGATAATCGTTTCCTGTAAACTACATTTTAATGCACAACTGATTCCCCAAATCCTCCTGTCTTCCCTGGGATGTGCTTCTTTATGCTGTTTAAAACAGGACTACTATGTTCACTTCTGTGTTTCTATATTTGACACCATTTTTAGACAGGGCCTCAATCTGACCTCAAACTCACTATGGAGCCAAGGATGATTTTGAGCTCTGGTCCTCCTGCCTCTAGCTCCTGTGTGTTGAAATTGCAGGCATGTACCCCTCTGCCCTGTTTATGGGGTGCTGAGAATCAAATATAAGGCTTCATATGCGCATGGCAAGGACTTGACCCAACTGTGCTACATCCGAACGCCCTGTGCTGGATCTTACACCTCAGATCTAGTACTGTATTAAAAGCAGATGCAATATAAAGAGCCCAAGCTAAATAACTGTGGTTCAACACTACATGTCAGCTAAATTACCTTTATTGTTTAGACTTTATACAGAAATTCGAGGAGGACTCACCTTCTGCATTGGAAGCCAGCCTCCATGCTGGGCCCCTGAGCCTTAGTTCCTTCTTGCTCCTCTCCTCCATTAAAATCCTTTAGAGAGAACATTCTTACCAGGATCACAAACACTTGTATCTCAGCCTCTGTTTCTACGTGTGTATTTATGGTAAATTTGTGCTCATCACTCCCAAATAAGCATTCCATACAGATAAGTGGAACCTTTTAAAGATACTGTTAGAATGGTATTGATTTTTTTCTCTTCTCAGTTTCAACTTTATTATCTAAATTAAACGATTCAATCTATTATTAAAGCTTTTCAAACTATAGAACAGCATAAACTTTTTGCATAAAAAGTATCGTTATATTACAAAGGATTATGTAAGTCAAGAAATAAAAGCATAAACATGAGCTCCCAACTACCAAAGAGCCGTTTTTCTGTTTTCATAATCCACAGTAATATACCCTAAAAACTTCAAGTCTAAGGACTTGGCATTTTGTTTCATGGACGATTACTTCTCTGCCATGATCAGGTCCTGGATTCACTGCCTGGTACTGAAAACAAAAACATAAATCAGAAATCCCCATTCCATTAGTTGTATCACATGAATTCTTTAACAAGAGAAAAAACATCTAATAAACCTATTTATAGGAAGTTCAGGGTTTTTAATATTATGACTTCTTGATCAATAAAATATTTGCCAAAAGAAACCTATTCATCAGAAGTTAACAAATATATTTAAATGTTTTATTTCAATGTCTATAAAGTCCCAGTGCAGAAATCATTTTTATGTATGCGTAGCCTCCACTCAAGTAAGTACAAACATAATTCAGGGATGTTTGGTTATTAGATTATTTAAATATGGTATATTAATTTGTGTATCCATTGCTGGATTTTTGTTTTGGGAGACTGGACCAGTCATTTCCTGTAACTAGGCAAGACTTTCAGTGGAGACTGGGACACCAACCCAGCTATAAACCCTTCGACCAACAATTTGTCCTGCCTACAAGATGTGCTGGGGTAAAGATGGTGCAGAAATTGTGGGAGTGATCAACTAATGACTGGGCCAGCTGGAGACCCATACCCTGAGAGGGAGCTCACCCCCGAGAGCCAGGACCCAGAGGCCAGTTACCCCCAGATCTAGGATAGAACCAAACATAAATGGAAAAGAAAAAAAAGTCTGTGAAATGATTCCTAATGATATTCTTCTATACTCATGCCTAGCCCAACTGTCATCAGAAAGGCTTAACACGAAAAATGATGGAAACAGGGGCAGAGACCCACAGCCAAACATTAGGCTAAGCTCTGAAAATCCTGAAGAAGAGGGAGAAGAAAGATTATAGGAGCCAGTGAGGTCAAAGACATGACAAGAAAACCCACAGAACCAACTCACCTGAGCTCACAGGGGTTCGCAAAGACTGAACCGATAACCAGGGACTGAACTAGGCCCTCTGCATATATGTTACAGTTGTGTAACTTGGTCTTCTTGTGAGACTCCTAACAGTAACGGAGCGGGGGATGTCTCTGACTCCTGCTTTGGGGATCCTTTCCTCCTACCAGATTGCTTCATCTAACCTTAATAGAAAAGGAGGCGCCTAGTCTCGCTGCAACTTGGTATACCATGGCTGGTTGATATCAATGGAAGGTCTGGATGTACCTAAAGAGAAACAGAAGAGGAGTGGATGGGGGTGGGGAGGTCAGGGAGAGCAACTGAGAGGAGAGGAGGAAAGGGAAACTTCGGTTGGAACGTAAAAACAAAGCAAAAAATAAATAAATAAAAATAAAAGGCTGTCTAGGTAGTACACACTCCTCTAATTTGCCACAGACTCCAGAAGAGGATCCAAGAAAGCAATCTAACATGCTCAGGGGACATACCTACCTGCCTATAGATCTTCCCATTAAATAGTATTCCTGCTATGGAAAAAGTGAAGGTTGGGTCCTCAGCACTTTCTCATCCAGGGCCCAACCAGCTCATCAGATTATTCCCTTCTTGGGTGTGGTATCACTTTACCAATCTCTCACACGGATCCATTGTCTAGTACAAGGATGATCAGTGTTTTCAGTGTGGGCCAGACAAGCAGCACACGACAAGAAAGATTAGGAAGTGGAGATCTGTTCCTACAGGTTAAGACTTAAGCCTTAGGAAAATGCCCTCTACTGACTCAGTCACCCCCTCACCTTTCCAGCTCACATCTCTTCAGCTTCTCTATAAGCAGCAGTGTCTACCTTCTTCCCTCAGGAAACACTTTCCCATTTCAGAAATGCCACAGCACCCTATTGTCTCCTGCAAATTGCAGTGAGTTCATTATCAGCCAGAGGTCTCCGTTGGTTTTATTTGCCTGAAGCTCAGAGTCCACAGAGATGAACTTTAGCATCATAAATGTGTGAAAGAGAACAACATATGGTCTGGTTTGAATTGACTCTCCATTAGTGAAGTGAGTGGCTGAATACACACATGGACCATGGCCAGCCCATATGTAACCAGAGAACCCTTACGGTCCTCAGTAATGAGTCAGGAAAGCAGCCAGGAGGCCGGTCGGCTGTGTCAGATCTGTAAGACGTCAGCTCACAATCTCCAAGAAACTCTTCAAGAAGCGAGACAACGGCTCTAGTAAAAATGGGCCCCAAACAGCCAAAAATTGATTAAAAATTGGCAACATCCCTATTTGTGGTCCCCCACTTCCAGCTTGGGCCTAAGCAGAACAAGCCAAATATTCACCCCTAGGCAGTCCCAGAGAATGCCTCGCTTCTAGTTAGTGTAGAGCTTCCCCATGCCAGCTGCCTCCAGCAAGGCACATCTGAAGCCTTCTCTTTTCCCCACCGTTAGGCTTCCTACTCTCCTTGCCCTTACAGTCTCTGCCAGGCACAAGTGACTCTCTCACCATGTCAATCACTGGGTAAACAGCCTCTGCTCGCTCTTGCTTGCTCTTTATTATTTCCACAGAGGTCGATACTGTTTCTCCCTAACTACGGACATGTGTCTCTCATCCTAACAAGGATTAATTGATTGTTTTAAATTAACATATTATCCCAGGGATCCTCAGGCGACTCGGACACGAAGAAAGCATGGCCCTCCTCGTGACTGTTAAGCTGACCTCTTGAGAACCTTGAGAGATAATTGGCATTGTTTTGGCTACTCATTCCTGCTGTTATTACCAGGTGCCCACATGTCAGCTAAGAATGATTCTGTCCGAGCCAACCAGCAGAGATGACAAAATCTCCCGTGTGTGTGCGTGTGTGTGTGTGTGTGTGTGTGTGTGTGTGTGTGTGTGTGTGGTCTTAATTGAATGGGGTGGGGGAGCTAGCGTCAATCCGTTTCACCACATTTTTTTTACTTTTTCCCAGTTTGATAACAAAGGACATACAAAAGTAATGCAAACCAGTATAGAAAAGGAGGATGTACTACAAGAAACTGACTCTGAAAAGCACAGAAGGAAGAGATTTACTCAGAAGACTCTCATACAAATGAGATTGCTTGTAATCAATTACTTGTAATATCATGGAATTTGTGCAGTGGGAGCAGGAGTTAAATATCTCAAGTGTTTCTATTATTTGAAGTCATTCGCCAACTCAAAAAGAAGAGAGAGAGAGAGAGAGAGAGAGAGAGAGAGAGAGAGAGAGAGAGAGAGAGAGAGAGAGAATGTTTCTAGTATTTGAAGTCAATGGGGTTGGGGACAGAAAGTTCACAAGGTATTTCTGAAAACATTTGCAGCACTGAACAGAAAAACATACATTTCTAAATTATTTAAATTATGTGTTTCACAGGGCTTTCAAAATAAGCATGCTAATACACATGGATTTTACAGTTCAAAAAAAAGTCCATAGAGGTTTCATAAGAATTATGACTGGTCTCTAAGAAAATGAATGACTTAGCTGCTTCCTTGTGGCCTAGTGTGAAGAGACCTTTGCACATGATAAGTGCAGCCAAGACAGAGTATTTCTCACCCTGGGCAGCAGCATGAACCTGGTACTCAGATTCCCAATGGGCTCTTTACTAAGCATCTCCATAGTAGGAGAGAACAGTGTGTCCTTACGTGAACATCCTCAATGATTGACAGCTGTGAAATGATTATGTATTTTTCCAGGTAGTAGAGGGTATAGAAAAGACTTATGCAACAACTCACCAGGCTCAGAGAAATACTCACAGAGAAACTTGTAGAAAACCTCAAGTAAGATTGGTCTCCAAACAGATTAAAAACTCAGAAGAAGAGTATTTATTGCCTTCCCTGGGTTCCTCATTGTTTTCTTCAAGGGTGATATGTTTTAAGAAAATATTAGTTATAACTACATAATTTTATTTTCTGTGGGACTTTTTGAAATTTTAAAGGAGTATTTATTTTACTTTTATTTTGCATGAGTGTTTGGACTGCATGTTAGTCTTACCAGTGTTCATGCAGTACCAATGGAGCCCAGAGGGGGCACTGTGATCCTCTGGCTCTGGAGTTGCAGGTGGTTGTTAGGTATCATGTGGGTTCTGAGAGTCAAACATAAGTCCTCCGGAAGACCAACCAGTGCTCTTAAATCCTGAGCCATTTCTCCAGCCCCTACTCTGAATTTTTAAAATGAAGGGGATTTTCCTTTTCTTTTCCTATTCTCTATCTCCCGGCATCATCTAGCACTCTGTCTTCCAATACTGCCAGACTGTTACAGGAAATAAAAGACATCCATAGCCAAAGAGGAGGCTGAAGAGAGGTGCAGCCAGGTCTTATTATGCCTTGTTTTCCAGATCTTGCTGCAAACCATCGAAGGAGTGATAGTGAGTCCAGAGCAACACGGACACCAAGACCAGGCCTGCCTTTCTTTGGCACAGGCCAGGAAAGTCTGTAGGCTTGTAGAAGTAACTTGGCATGTTATTCCATACCACATCCAGCACGGAAGAGGGATGAGGTGTCCCTGACAGATGGAGATGGCAAGGCAGATGAGCCTGAGGTTCAGCTTCTGGCTCCCCTCCAGTTTCATATGGCTTCAGGAGCTTGTGGAGTTCCGCATGCCTGGCAGGGAACGTGCAGAGAAAATAAGACAACTACTGGATTGGCAGAGAGTGGGAGTCGGAAGATGTCACAGTGTGTGGGGATCTCTTGGTAAACAGAAATTGACCAGGATCACAGACTTTGGGGGTCCATGACAGCACACATTTCTAGCAATCCGTGTGGTATGAAATAAGCCTCCACGTGTATCAGCCTGATCAAAACAGAAGGATCCGGTGCCTATATAACAGATGATAATGCCTCCTGCACGCCCTCTGCAAGGTGGCATGTGGCCCTCTCCTCATGCATGGCAACTAGCCATCTTCCAGCATAGATGGGAGGAGAGAGAAATTGAATGCTAAGCACTTACCTGCAAGAGGATGCCACACAAAAGACATGATTAAGGGGAATTATTTTGCAAGTTTAGAGTCCCCCTCTTCTGTCTCCCTCAGCCCAAGGAGAAAATACACATACATCCATGGAGAGAAGTCTCACACAAAAGATGCGTTGCCTGCAGGAAGACAGAGTTCCCCGTCATTTCCAAGTTCATTCTGTACATTTGTATTTTAAGACTTTTAAAATTGTGTGTGTGTGTGTGTGTGTGTGTGTGTGTGTGCGCGCGCGCATAAAGCCCTTAAGCATATTGTGTCTGTCTTAGTTAGGGTTTCTATCATTGTAGTAAAAACACCATGACCAAAAGCAACTTGGAAAGGAAAGAGTTTATTTCATCTTAGGATGTAGCCCAGTGGTAGAACACTTAGGTAACACATACAACACCCTTGGTTTAATCACCAGCATTACAAAAAACAAAAACAAACAAACAAAAAAACAATTATTATCAATGATTTCTTTGTGGTGTGACTCTGGTCCTGGGAAAAGTAAACAGATGTCTATCTACCCCAGTTAGGGAATTTACAACAGACTGAAGTGTGGATACCACCCAAGTCTAACATGGTGAACTAGTGAGTTTTCATGGGGTTATTTACAGGAGTCTAGATGAGGGGTTACTGACAGGAACAGAAATAACTCAAAGATAATCACACTGCCAAAATTGCATCCCAGTGTGGGTCATATGCCTCTCAAAAGCTGGAAAGCCGAAGTTCAATGTACAACCTACAGGCAGTTCAGCCAGTTGGACAGTGTCTTTTCTCAGCATTTCAGCTTGTTTCTGTCTCTTCCAGGCAGCTTGGGTTGTCTACAAGTGTGTCACAAGGGTCCTATCTGCTTATATAGCCTTGGTTAGGGAGCAGCCTAGTACATTTAGGTCAATTTCTGGGACTTCTTGAAGCTTCTGACTATTTTTACGTGAACCTTAAAAAGCCTCAATTTAAAACATCCTGAGTCTAAAGGAGCTTCCTCCCAAGATAGAATGTTTTATCTTGAAGGCAATTGCTGTATAACATCTTTGACCTCAGAACTATAACCACTGTCCTGTTAGTACTTCCCATGCTCATGGTGAGGTTATGCCATCTCTATTCCAGTCCCAGACTTGAAACATGGAAATGTGTTCAATCACATCAAAAGAATGTCAATGATTCCCAGAAGACAGCCAGTGTCAGGTGCAATAACACTGTCTGTGGTGCGATATTTTGTTTGTGTTCTGACAAATAAATCTTGCCTGGAGATCAGAGGGCAGAGCTAGCCACTAGTTAACCATAGAGGCCAGGTGGCGGTGGCTCACGCCTTTAATCCCAGCACTCCAGAGGCAGAGAAAGGAAGTAATAAGGCAGAGCAGAGACTGGATCTCAGCCCTTTGGGTCAAAGGATCCAGAGAGGTAAGAAGTCACTGGTGGCTGCTCCTCTGCTTCTCTGATCTTTCAGGTTATTACCCCGATATTTGACTCCTGGGTTTCATTGATAAGACTAATTAGGTCTATGCTTCAACGGACCATGTACACATTAGATACAAGACTTTGATAAGGATGTCTCTCACATACAAGGTAGGGGACACAGGGTGTGGTGGTAACTATAAAATAAAGTTGTGTATTTACACAAATCATTGTCTGGATGAAGCCGTATGGTAATTGGGCCCATTCTACTGTGCTTCATCTTTTGGCATGGAGATGAATTAAAATTCATCCATTATATGATTACAGAAGCATCAACCAACAGCTATCAAGTGCTTATTTTCTTGTTGAGCCGCATAGGCATTTTTCACGTGTCTTACACTAAAGAGTAAAGAAAAACGGCATAAAGGAAAGTTGAATGTCAGATAAAGAATAGGGTTTTTTTTCTCTTTTTAGTGACCCAACTTCACTAAGTTGGCATATTATAAAACAAATCAAATCAGATACACAGTTACTAATATGTGACCTTAACCCAGCACTACTGACCTTGTAGAATTTTTTTTAAAATTCTGTTGAGATAATTGCTAGGAAAACACACACACACACACACACACACACACACACACACACACACACACACTACTATAAGCAAAATTCCTTGTAAAAGCACAAAGGAATCCACCAGATCCCCCCCAAAAAAATCTTCCCACTGTGTTCACTAGTCAAAATTCTATCCATAACACTAAATCTAAAACTCTCATTTTCAGGGATGTCTCGTCTCCGAACTTTAAACTGTGCCTCTTAACAGCTGAGCCATCTCTCCAGCCACTAATATCTTCTTTCAAAAGGAAATAAAACCAGAACTGGAAAGGCTTCTGGGTAAGAAGACCGAGTGGAAGTTGACTCTGAGTCAGCATGTGAAATAGACAGAATCAGAAAAGAATATACTCTGTTTCAAAGGATAAGAGCTTGGGGACCACAAGGGAAGGAAAAGGATGCCGGAGAAGAACAGATTCAAAGCTAAGAAAGCCAAATATAGCTAGCTACGGCCACAAAGCTCACGGTTGTTGGGAAAGGAGCAGAAACCACTTCTAAAAGCAATTTGTTTTCTCCTGGCAGAGTACTACTCAGAACTGAGCTTTCAAGAGTAGGTTGCTCAATCAGAAGGCCTACCCTCCAGAGCCAGAGCACACAGACAAACCAATAAATGCACAAGTCACAGCATAGAAACACAAGAAATGTGGCAAACCATGACAGCACGACTCCCCCAAATGATCATGAACCCTCAAGGACTGAACTCACAGGTACTAAAATGGGTAAAATGTCAGATGAAGATTTCAAAAGTTTTCTGGCAAAATGATCAGTAATCTGAAAAAATAACAATAAACGGTGACTTCTAGGACCCAGAGAGGAAAGTCGGCAGCATGGAAGGAAAAGCTGGCAAAATGAATAACACAGAAAATCAGCACTACGGATTAAAACAGTCGACAAAGGGAAACTGAGATTTTTGGCAAAAAATAAAATAAAATTTTGTGTCTTAGTTAGTGTTTCTTTGCTGTGAAGAGACACCATGACCACAGCAACTCAAAAAAAAAAAAAGTATTTAATTGGGGCTTACTTACAGTTTCAGCCGTTTAATCCCATTATCAGCGTAGTGGGAAGAAGTATGGTGGCATGCAGGCAGATATGACGCTAGAAAAGTAGCTGAGAATTCTACATCGGGATCCACAGGCAGCAGGAGGACAGTCTGAGCTTAGAATGGGCTTTTTGAAAGCCCACTCCCAGTGACATACTCCCTCTAACAAGGCCACACCTCCTAATTCTTTCAAATAGTGCCACTCCCTGGTGATCAAGTATTCAAATCTATGAGCCCATGGGGGTCCATTCTCCTTTAAACCACCACATATTAAAAATAAAATTTTAATGTATTAAGCAAAAAAAAAGTAGAAAGCATCATCAATATACCTGACTACACAGAAGAAAGAATATCAGGGATGATATAAAAGGTTGATAAAATACTATATTCAAACATCAGTAAGGAAAACAAATAAATTAATGTGACCACAAAACCCAAGAATGCTGTATGGTCAAAAGTCCAAGCCCAGGAATTCATGGAGTAGGAGAAGGAGCAGAAGAAGAGGTACTACGCACAGAGCAGGAACAACAACAACCCCAATGAAGACAGCCTAGGAGAAGGTATTTCTTGGGAGGAACACATGAACATAGGAGACCTAGGAAGGAATTCAAAATGACTAAGGTGGTAAGCTAGCAAACATCTTGTAATGGTAGGAGAGAAAGTAAAGAACCAAATAAATTTCAAGTGATTAGAAAAGCAACCAAAAGAATTACAGGAATCTATAAATATCTGTCAATAGTAATGTGAAAAACAAAAGGTCTCAACTCAACCCAATGGATATTCAGACTAGCTAACTGATTTAAGATACTATATATATCTACTGTCTCCAAGAACCAACAATCTTGAGAGTCCAATGACAAAGGACAATCTAACAAGCAAATAGCCAAAACTAGGCTGTGTAGTTGTCTGACCTCCAATAAAGTAGACTTCAAATCAAAGCTAGTCAGAAAAGATATATTGGATTCTACAACACGTGAGTAACGATCAGTGTCACAAAATAGTAAGAAAAAAAAACAGCGAAGTTACAACAATTGTAAATATAGATCCGCCCACTGTTGCTTTTCCCAATTTCATAAAACAAAAACAAATAGACATAAAGGCTTAGATAGGTCCAGATATAATGGCCATGCGTGACTTAAGCACCCTACCTGTCATTCAAGATAGGTCATCCAAACTAAAAGTCAATGTAAAAATCCCAGTTAAACTGCACCATAAATCAATTGGACTTAGCAGATAGTTAAAGAGTATTCTACCCAACGGGTGCAGAATACTCATTCATCTCAGAAGCTCATGAAACTTTCTCTGAAAAAGACCCTATTTCAGGTCACAAGTCAAGCCTTACCAAATATAAAAGAGTCAAAATAATTTCTTGTATCCTGTCAGCTCACAGTGCAATAAAACTAGACACCAATACATACATACATATATTATATACATATATATATGTATATATACATATTCTTAAAATAAAGGGAATACAAATAGGAATAAGACTCAAATTACCCCAATTTGCAGAGCACATTCACGCCTACACTGGAAAGAAGCTGACAGCACCACCAGAAACCTTAGTCTTGATAAACACTTTCAGCAAAGTAGCAGGAGACAAAGGCAACATACAAATGGGTAAGTTTTCTATATATCAATCACAAATTTGTCAAAAAAAAAAAAAAAGAAAAAGAAATTAGAGGGAAAAAGATCCCATTGCCGTTAGCTTCAAAAACTAAGCAAAATACCTAGGAATAAACCTAACCACGGGGGTAAAAGATCTCTGCGGTCAAAAGCAGCAGACAGTGAAGAAAGGAACTAAAAAGGATTCTACAGGACGGAAAGGCCTCCCATGCTCGTGGATTGGCAGAATTAAGACAGGGAAAACAGCTATATTATCAAAGTGATCTACACATTCAACTCTCTCCCTATGAAAGCTGCAACATTGTCGCGGAACCAGAATAAACAACCCGAAAGCTCATTAGGTAGCACAAAGGATCCCAAATAGCCAATGTAAATCTTAGCAGAAGGAGCAACATTAAAAGTATAACAATGCCTAATTTCAAGTTATAGTATAGACTGTAACAAAAACAGCGCACAGACACAAAGCCGCTCTGGAGATCAATAGAACAGAACGGAGGGCCTTGAAACAAACCCACAAAGCTACAGGCACTTAATTTTTGACAGAGCCGTCAAAAAATGCACACAGGGAAAAGAAAGGCCCTTTTGGAAATGCCGTTGGGTAGAAACCCCGTGTCCACGTGTAAAGAAATGAAGCCGCCACGTCCCCATCTCTCACCCTGCACAAAAATCAATTCAAAACAGATCAAAGGCCATAATGTAAGACACGAAACTTTGCAACTGATGAAGGAAAACACAGATAAATCACTTCAAGGCATAAGCACAGGCAAGAAGGATTTTTTTCAGCATAAGCAGTAACTCCCACAACTGACAAGTGGAATTACCTAAAATTAAAAAGTTACTCCAGAGAACAGGAAACCATCACCAGAGAGAAGAGACGCTTAGAGAAGGGGGAACAGTCTTCACCAACTACACATCAGATATATGAAAAATGGCAAAAGATAAATACCCCCCCCCGAAAAAAATCTAAATCATCGACTCCATAAATGTGCTAGAGGACTCAACAGTTCCTCAAATGAAGAAATACAAATAAATGGTGAATACATTCCTGAAAAAGCATTCAGCAATCTTAGCCATCCAGGAGATGCCAATTAAAACTACTTTGATATTTGTCTTAGTAATCTTTCTATTGCCGTGAAGAGGTACCATTACCAAGCCCACTTTTTTTTTTTTACTTTTTATTGATTTTTTTTGTGAATTTCACATCATGTATCCTGATCCCATTCATCTCTCCATCCTTTCGCCTCTGCCTTCTGCCCTTGCAACCTCCCACCAAAAACAAAATTTTAAAGTAAAATCAAAAAAGGCACCCCTCCCCCCGCCGAAAAAACCCAAAGAAAAACAAAACAAGCAAACAAATAAATAAGTCTCGGCATGGAAGGTGTAGTGTGGCCCAGTGAGTCACGCAGTATACCTCCAGGCCATACATCCGTACTTGTGTTTGTTGGAATGAGTCATTGGTCTGGTTCCAGACCTCTGGCTTCTACCGCACCCTCCATACTGGGTCTTCACTGGGACGCCTCCTGGATGTCCTATTGTTGCCTTGTGTCAGTGGAGATCCTGTAGCTTTGGATTTGTAGGTTTGTCCTCTTCACATGCTCCAGCAGTTCATAGATGCGGTTGGTATTGGGTTGGGCTACCTCCTAGTCCTTGTTCTAGGCCTGGGTGGTAGCTGGGTTGGTCAGCCTGCCAGCTTCTCTCATCTTCGCCAGTCAGGCAAGCTCTCCACCACTGCCCCAGCTAGCTCACACAATGCATCAGACAGCAAGGAGGGGGCCAATGCTCCTGCTCCCGCACCCTCGGGTCCAGCTCACCGGCACTCACACCACCAGGGCCGGTTCTATGCTGTTTTGCCCAGGCAAGGTACAGGGCCCTCTTCCAGCTGCTGCACTTGGTGAGAGGCAAGACCAGCTCTTCAGTTCTCATTCCTCCAAGGTCGGCTCTCCTGCCTGTGGAAGACGGCAAGGGGTTGGAGGGGAGGGCATATTTCCCTTACCCTTGCCATCTCATGGCGTACTAGGAAGGGCAGGGGCAGCTCTCCTGCTCTCACACCCACTCTCCTGCCCGGTTCACCTGCACCCTACCATCTCTGGTGTGTTGTGCAGGTGAGGTGCCTTGCCTACTCTCTCGGGTGCTGCAGTTGGTAGGGGGCAGGGCCAGTTCTTCCACCCTCGTGGCCCAGGGGCCAGCTCTCTCCCCTGCCACAGGTGGCAAGGGGCACGGAGAGGGAGGGCATGTTTTTCCTCACCCATGCCACCACATAGCAGATAAGGGGTGACAGGGTCAGTCCTCCTGCTCACCTGCTCCCCCACCAACAGGGTCAGCTCTATTTGCTTCCCTGGGCAAGGCGCAGGGCCTGCTTTTCCAAGTGCTGCTGCCAGTGGAGGCAGTGCCAATTCTCCCACTCTCGTGACCTCAGGACCAGCTCTCCCACCTGCTGTAGGTGGCAAGGGGTGGGGGAGCGGGGAGGTCATCTCTCCTGTGCCCACTCCACAGTATGGTAGACGAAGGGCGTGGCCAGATCTCCCACGAGCATTCGCAGTACTGGATCACCTGCGCCTCTGTGCACGGGGTCAGCTCTACTACACTGCCTGCCAAGCTCACTCTTATCAGAGAAAGCCTTTAATTGGGAACTGGTTTATAGTTTCGGAGATTTAGTCCATTATCATCATCGCAGATAGCATGGAGGCATACAGACAGACACTGGAACAGTAGCTGAGAGCTACATCCTGATCCATATGCTGAGAGAGACTCTGGGCCTTGGCACCGGCTTTTAAAACCTCAGAGCCCACCCTCAGTAATCCACATCCTCCAACAAGGCCACATATCCTAATCTTTCTAATCTTTTCAAATAGTACCACTTCCTGACGACTAAGCCTTCAAATATATGAAGGACATTCTTAATCAAACCAGCACAATATTCCGCAGCCCAGTCAAATAGCTATCACATAAAAAAAAATTGACAACAAATGCTGGTAAGGATGTGGGGAAAGAGTAACTCTTATTCAGCACTGGCAATTATGTAAACCTATATAGCCACTGTGAAAATAAGTATGGAAGTTCTTCCAAAATAAAACTGGAACTATGATCTGACTCATCCATGTCATTTTGGGGTGTATATCCAACAGACTCTAAGTCAATGTGCCACAGATACTTGCATCTCCATATTTATAGATGCACTCTTCACAGCACCCAGGAAACAGAATCCACCTAGATGTCTATCAAATGACAAATGGGTAAAGGAAATGTGGGCCATACACACAATGTTGTAAGTAGCCATGACATTAGCGGGACAATAGAGCTGGAAATCAAGTTATGTTAAATAAGCCAGACTCGAAAACACAATTGCCCCATTTTTTTTTCTCCCATATGTGGAGTCTAGATTTTAAACTGTATATATGAGTATAGCTACAGATGTATCTATTTATATTTGCATGACATGCTGCAAAGGAGGGAATGAAAGGAGGCAGACAGAATAGACTTGAAAACGGTGTTCTGGGGAAGTAGGGAACCTTCCAGACGGAGGGAGGATGGCAGTGGGGGAGGGGAGAATGAGGAAAACAAAATGCAGCACATTTGTGTAACGCAGTAATGAACCCATTGGTTTGCTAACCTAAGATTAGTAACCAAAAAAATAGAAAAATCTCACAAAAACCAGAATTGGACAAATATTTATCACCCTGAGATCCCTAATACTGAGATGCTCTGGCAAACTTTGTGATGCACAAAGATACTTGTCTACCAACAAGGGGGTTTTCAAAGGATTAAACTGTTTTTAAATGGCAGTAATTACTTATGCTGGAGACATTTCACCACTAATGGAGCATAATCTCAAGACACAACTGCACATTCTTAGAAATGTGAGCCAAAATTTATCAATCTATCTAATTTCTACAAGAGCAATGAGGAGAATTCTCTGAAGACCACCCTTTATCATGAGGCTATAAGTTTAAAGCAGCAGAAAATTGGAAAGAAATGTATTAAAGGGCTGAAAATTATCCTCAAATTAAAACATTTACAACCTAAAGCTGTAATTAGGGCAAAGGTAAAGGCAGGAGGCTCACAAAACCATCCTGGCTACTCTTGAGTACTTGGATTCTACCTTTGCTAATTAATTAGCTCGCTTCCATTGTTAATTATGGGGGTTCCCCAAGGTTTGGTGAGGTCTCTTTTGCATTTTTCCCTTGCCTACTATTTTACCCATTAACCCATATGATCTCAACAATTCAAATAGACAGTAAGGTTCTATGAATTCTAAGCCCTGTGCTATGTACTTGTGGATGTAGCTACAAATATCATCTGCCTATTTCCCATCTGAGGTTCTTAGAATGAAAATGCCCCCATAGACGCTTATGCTTGAATGTGTGATCTCCAGTGAGTGGAACTGTTTGAGAAGGATTAGGATTAGGAAGTATAGACTTTTTGGAGGAGACGCACCACTGGAGGTGGTCTTTGAAGTTTCGAAAACCCACACCAGGCCCAGTGTCCCTCTCCTTCTCTACCTGCTGCCTGTGGATAGGGATGGAAAGCTCTCAGCTACTGCTCCTGTGCCATGCCTGTTTGCTTCCTGCCATGATAATCATAGCCTAACCCTCTAAAAAGCGATCCCCCAATTAAGTGCTTTAAGAGTTGTCTTGGTCATGGTGTCTCTTCACAGTAACTAAGACACCATCTTATCCCTTCTCACCAATCCCATCAAAATGCAACTTGGAAGATGACTAGAGATGGAGACATGGATGTCTCATAGAGCTCTACCACAGATGAGCTGCACAGTGCCATGCAGGCTATAGACCCTTCCCAAAGTAAAACAATAATGCTGAACCCGATATAGGGCAGCAAGCCTGTGATCCATCGGACAAATCCAACCTGGAGGCAAATTTGCTTGGCTTATACAATAATTTAGAAATGTGCAAAGCTATATAAAGATCTGACTTTCAGCCTGGGGATAATTGACTATGGCCAAGCAACAGTTACACCATTAGGAAAGGCCTGTATTACTGCCTACAGTCCCCAACAACCCCTATTATACAGTTAGTGTTCCCCTTTCCCCAGCTGCTTTATATAATTTACTTCTTATGAAGAAAGGCATTCCTATTAGCAGCTGAATTTAATTCTACATAACAGAAGTGGACTATCCTCTCCAGTTGGCCCATCATCTTGGTAACCCCATTCATATTCATCTCTGCCTCTCAAGCTGACATATTCTTTCTTATCACTGGGATGGGAATAGATTTTCACAGAATAGGTAAAAGTAAAAAATTGCAAGGCAGACTCAGTGTAGGAAGGGAAGGGGAGCTGGAAGCCAGCTAAGAAAGAGATGGTCACAGAACGAAGAGGACTTCAGTTGCTTCTCAATTTGCTGTGAAGAGGTTTTGTTTTGTTTTGGCCTTTTAGCCTAGAATTAACCATACAAAAGAATAGAGCTTAGGGAACAATGATTTCAATTTTAATTAAAATGAAAGTATCTAAGCTTAAAAGACATACTATGTAATATAAGCATAAATTGGAAACTTCCCTACAGGCTATCTTAGTATTCCTAGGAGATGTTGGGCTGTTCCTGAATTTGGAGCATGTATTGAACTTCAACACAATGGCTAGAACCAACCCTCATTCTTGCATGGTCCAGAATCTGTAGGAAAAGACTCCTAAGCCTCGTCTTTGTTCATTTCAGGATTGCAGTCTGTCCCCATTGGGTTTCTTCTGCTGTGATAAGTACTACAACAAAAGCGACTTGGAAGAGAAAAGCTTTATTTCAGCTCACAGTTTATAGTCTACCATGAATGAAAGTCAAGTCAGGAACTCAAGGCAGGAACCTGGAGGCAGAGACTGAAGCAGAGGTCATGGAGGAACACAGCTTATTGCCTTACTCCTCCTTGCTTTCTCAGCCTGCTTTCTTATACAGCTCAGGACACCTGTCCCTGCCCGGCACTGCCCCCAGGAGGCTGAGTCCTCCACATCAAGCATAAATCAAGAAAATGATCCACAGCCTTGCCTACAGGCCAATCTAATGGAAGCATTTTCTCAACTGTGGTTTCCTCTTTCCAGACAACACTGGCTTGCATCAAGTTGAAAAAAGAAAACTTAGCCAGCACAGAGCCTTAAGAGTTCAATGGTCTTGCCCTGTTTTGTCTATACCTCACATCTAAGGTTACCTCTAATTTCTCAGAAAACCTTGAGAACTCACTGGCAAACAGTGGGGCTGCCTTGCTGCTCACTGTCCTCTGTTCTCTGAACTCTGATCTCATTGCAGTAAAGTCTATTACAGGAACCTCTGTCATCATCACTTGCTTTTAAAGAGCAGCTTCGGTTCCCTTCCAATAAAACAGTAAAGGTCACCAACAAAGAAACCAAAGTGACCTAGCAATGTCTAAAATGGAAAAAGCAAAACTAAATAGCCACTGACCTTAATATTTTTATGTATCTCAGGGTCAGCTTAATGATATTCCTGGAAGTCTTCTGCTTTGAGTTATTAAAGATATAAAAAGGTTTGTAAAACGGTAAACCTTCCTGAAATGCTCATGGTGAAAAAGATAATTCTATGTTTTTAGATTTCATCTAGACTAGAAACCTACATCATGGTAAAACATGGACGGAAATAAAGCCAGTGGGGGAAATAAGAAAATGGATGGAGACTATCACAGACCCAGGCCTCAGGTAGTATCATGGAGGTTGTCAACAAGCAGCCAAGTCCAGCTATTAGACTGAAACTCTCAGTCAAGACTCTAATTACCCACAGTACATTAGTTAAGCTTTTACAAAACCAAGATAAAGAAAAAGCTAATGCAAACTTGTTTAAGCAGATCAAGAATAGACTGGCTGAGGGTTGCCTTAAGCTATGGATTCAAGTGATGTCACCAGGTTGCCATTTGTCTCTCTCGGCATGGTTTTGTTTCCCTTCACACTACACCTTCATTTTTAATACATCCTGTCAACATCTCATATATGACTGCTGAAGCCATAGACCCTGCAGCTCCTTCGACTTAGGCACACAAAACTAAAGCATGTTTGTTACTTTAGTAGAGTGAATGAAAGTGTTCCCTTTCCTTATCGACCAGAACCTTCTTCTGACATGGGTCACTTTGAGCCAAGGACAAGGGTTTCTGGAACATGAATGATGGAATCTAGTCATGCACCCCACTCTGCATGTGGGGAAGGGTTGGGATGTGGTACTAAGAAAAAAAAATGGGTGTAGAGTATCTGTAAATAAATTTTCACTCTGCAAAGACACTGAATCTTGATTCTGGGTGAAAGAAAGATAAGGATATCCATAAGAGTGAAATTAAAAAAAAAACAAACTTAATTAAAATAGTTAAGAAGGTTCAATCCTAGTTGTTGCAATAGCCATCACCAGACTTGGGTGAAACTGTAACCACCACTCCCGATGCTTGTCATCAGCCTTCTATGGCAAGAGGGACTTCTGAAGGCAGAGACTGGTATGATCCTACTGAAGGGTGGATTGAAGTTGGGTCCCAGAGAGAGAAAGAGTGGTTTCATACAGTTTTTATAAACCTCCGTGTATTCATTTCTGTTGAAAAATATATAGGTATAAGGAGGAGTGCCCAGCAGTTTCTCAGCTTTCCTTACCTTAGAATCATTCCAAAGGAAAGTTCTATCCAGGATCATAAAACTGTAAATCTATGCAAGTTGGGGCAAAACTGTACAACAGCAGGTAGAAGAATTAGGCCGACTGAGTAGAACAACCAAATTCCTCAATTTCTGCCAGTACTCACAGTTCCAAGGCCTGTGAGAGAAGGGACCGGCCTGTGTGTCAGCTGGGGGCTGCCTAATGGATGGTGACAGCCTGACGTCTCTCCTGGAGAGCCTTGTGACAGGTCTGGATACTTGAAACCAAGAGCTGCCAGAGGCAAGGTTCCAAACAGCTACTGCCAGGCATGGGCAAAGCAGAGACTCCTGTGAGCAGGCCGCATGAGAAGTCCCAAGAGCTGCAGATGAATGGGCCAAGAAAGGGATGACTTGTGTTCTGATCCTGATTCCCACAAAAAGGTCAAATCTAGCATAAGCAAGCAAATGCGTTATACCCCCCCCCCCACACACACACACACAGTGCTTTCAAAGAGAACTCTCAGGGAGTGTCACTCCCCAGGGCTTGTCCCAACTACAACTGTCTTTGCTTGAGTGTGAGTCCATTTCCCAGCTCTCCCCGGGATATAACAAGGCTGGCCCTTCTTCCAATCAGTTACTGCTGACTACGCGTCACCCCATACTTTCCACACAGAAAGTCTGAATTCTATGGCTCTAATAAACTTATTTTTTAAATAGTAATCTCCTGCCAAGTAGAATTGTGTTTTTATCCCTAGCATGATTTGAAAAACAGAATAGCCTTATTCTAAATATGAGTACATGCCATTGTAGAACATACTGGTATCCCTTGTCTAAATAGTAATTTCCTGACATGCTTAAGGCTGAATCTGTTTTCAAAATCCCTTGTAAATTCAAATTATTTAATAATACATTAATTAAAACATTAAGGCATGTATTGGTATTAATTTTAATGTGTTTATATATCATACCACCACCAAATAAATGACATTTTCACTTAAGACAGAAACAGAAAATTAAGTAACATCCACACCTGCACAAGTACTTAGAGAAGTAACTTTCCTTACTGTTTACCTAAACTAGAAGACCACCCTCTGAATTTTCTACCCTGTCTGTGATGGTTTTTAATCCTTTTCTTTTGGACATGGTAACTGGCACTGGCCTCTCGGGTCATCCCTGAGAGATGAGCATCAAGTCACATTTGTTGTCAGTACCACCTCCACCCAATCAAGTCATCAGGCATCTGAGAATCACACCCACACGTCATCCCACATCCCTGCGGGGTCCTTCTCAGTTCATGATGCACCCTGCCCCTTGATTCTTCGAAACCTGTTGCCAGTTGCTTCTCCAGTTCCAGAGACTCCGGTGTTGCACCATCAACCAGACCTACTGTGTGCTCTCCAAGTGCTTCCTGCCTATGTGCTTCATCTCTTTATCTCATCTGCCTGTCAACACAGTCTTTGTGACCTCTTCTAGACTGGACAGAGGCGTCTGACTTGTACTTGTTTGCCAGTGACAAAATGTTAGAGGATATGTCAAGTGCCATCTAACTAACTAGATTTTTCTTGATCCCCTGAAGTTTGGCTGCTGTGTGCCCAACTTCTGACAATGAATGCTACCTTTTCTGGTCATGCTGATGTATTTTGATTTATAAAGTAGGTATTAAATAATTGTTTCATTTTGTCTTGTTTTTATATCCTTAGATAACTGAAAATGGGAACACAGTCATCGTATTGTGTGCTTATACATGTCATATTTCTGTTATATTTATTATTTGTGTGCATGTGTCTTTGTCTGAGTGGTTGTATGCCACATGTATGCAGGTGCCTACAGAAGCCTGAAGAAGACATCAGATCCCCCGGGACTGGAGTTATGGGTCATTGTGAGCAACCTAATATGAGTATTAGGAACTGAACCCAGGTCCTCTGCAAGAGCAAGTGTTCTTAACTGCTAAGGCATCTCTCCAGCCCAAAGCATGCAATATTTCTAAATTCATCAAGGCAAGCATCATTTTCCTATGCAGGCTATAAACAAGCATATTAGTTTGTCTCTGCTTCCCAAACATCAGAACTTTCCCATTACACAGATAAGCATTCTCAGACTTTATCACTAAAAAAATTCTCCTGCTTCAAATCACAGACTTGCTTCTCATGTGCTAGACATTTACTTTGAACTTTATCTTAAAAATAAATACAAATGTATTTAATGAAGTCTCTGCTTCCTTAAATATGTGTATATACTTGTAATATATATACAATGACTATATATGTGGCATTTTACAAGGGGGAACAGCTCACTATCAAGCACAGAGAACGATGGGCACCGTAGCACATGCCTGTAGCCTCAATATTTGCAAGGCTGAGGCAGGAGGATCATTTAAGCCAGGTGCAAGAGTAGCTGAGGAACATAGCATGATATTTTGCAAAAATCTGTTAATAGTTTCATAGATCCCTCCCTCATGCACTCACATGCTAGTCAAGGGTTCTCAACCTGTGGGTTGTGACCCCCTTGGGAGCTCTAACCATTTTTATACAAGAGTCACCCAAGACCATCAGAAAACACAGATATTTACACTATGATTCATAACAGTAGCAAAACTACAGTTATGAAGTAGCAAGGAAAATAATTTTATGGTTGGAGGTCACCACAACATGAGGAACTGTATTAAAGAGTCGAGGTATTAGGAAGGTTGAGAACCACTGCTCTAATCTGAATATATATGTAGACAAAGATTAATACCTTTCAGAAGACAATCTTATCATGTTGTCAGTTGGGTTAACACAAATATGACTGACCAATTTCACTTCCTTTGGCTTCCTTTAAAAACTACCTTATTTTCTTTTTCTATGAGTTCATGATGAAACAGCACAGTTATATTTCCATGAGAATGTTGTGAAGTTAAAAAGCTTTCTTTCATCAATATTTTTTAAAGGAAAACAGCAATTCTCAGCTTCCTAAAATAAAATGAAATGGTATGATTTCTATTCCTAAGTTCACTGAAGTAAATACATCAAATCTATATACTAAGCTTCAACATACATCCATATCTATAATTAGGAATATCAATGTCAATACAAACTTATTTTATTTTTATTTATTTACTTTCATCTCTGCCCCATACCTTTCAAAAGAAAAATAATCATAAAATACTTAAAGGTCATATTGCTGACTTGATACTTTTTGGTGCCTAGTAATTAGGAAATTTTAAGTCAATTAAGGTTTCCAAGCAGACAATAGTATCCAAAGATACTATTCTAATGAGAATTTGACAACCCTTTTCACAAAAGGCTTAAAATAAAAAAAGTGCCGACTGACCACAAAGCATATCTCTTAAAAAGGAAGGAGCAGTTTTCATTTATTGTACAGTCAAGTTTTACAAGGCAAGAGTATGAAAAGAAGCTTGTCAGTGTGGTGGTGTGGGAAGGAAGGAAGGAAGGAAGGACACTCGTCAGAAGGCAGACTTCAAATTAGGGGATCGCAGTCCCAGAAGACTCCACACATCCTTGTTGGCCTCATGATGTTCTTGCATGTTGGACACAGCCCCTTTGCAGGAAACAGGAGAAGAGAGGGACAAAAGCCCCTTTGAAAAGCATGATCAAGGGGTCCCCAGAGGATTCCCGAGCTCTCGAAACAAGCTTCATGGCAACAGCTTGACTCTGCTTCCTGCTTTGGCGTAGGCTGCTAGAATATGAATGAGTTGTGTGGCACTGGGGCTGTTTGCAAGTTCATGCTAAAATTTGATTCCCCAATCCAAGAATACCGTTGATGCAGAATTAAATCAGTATCGTCTTTTAAAGTGCCCTACAAAAGAGCTTGGTGAATTAGAGCAATGAGCACCTTTGCCCTGACAAGTGGTTCCATGCAGGAAGACACAGCTCAAACCCCATCATCCCTTTTGGGAGAAGCAGGAGATCTCTCTCACCAGGGTCATACCATCAGGCAATGTCATGCGTTACATAAGGAAATCCCTTCTCAGGTGAGAAATCCATTGTCCATGTTATATTGTTATTATGTTGTTTACCATTTATTTGAGATTTTTTAATAAAGCCATGTCTTCTTCATTGTTGGATAATTCTCTTTCCATTCCTAGCAGTTTGGGTCTGCTTTTCTTCCATGAGGGACATACCTTAAACCTAAACCTGATGACATATATAATCTATAGAAGATGTATGAAGCAGCCTAACATTGTTTTATACAAAATGTAATACAGATACCCACAAAGGTGTCCTATGGCACTTCTGATGTGTGGCTATCACTACTAACTTCCTTGGGTCTGTGTCTAGCCATTGTCAGATACACCAATTAACAATGCCTTAGAGAGAAAGTGACATGTAGTTTTGCTTTTAAAAGCTAATGACCAGTCGCTTGCTTATTCTTTATTACAGAGGTCAGCTTAAGCACCCTTCTTGTTCATCAGTCCCCAGCACCATCTAGTCCACAAGGACTTGTCCATAACGACTTTTCACAGCACCAACTTGACACAGCTCATAAACCAGATTCACCTTCTTCCCTATTTAGCAACTGTAGTGTTGATCACGTGGCTTCGAATCTTTAATCTCCACTCCCCGTTTAATCAAATGTATTATATATTTAGTTTTTAAATTATACTTATTAATTATTAGTAGCATGTGGAGGTCAGGGAATAACTTGTGGGAGTCAGTTCTCTCCTTCCACCATTTGAATGTCAGAAATGGAACTCAGGGCTTGGCAGCAAGCACCTTTTCTGGGTAAGCCATCTCACCAGTTTGTATTTTTTTTTTTTGATTCTTTGTTAAGTTAGTTACTAAAATAGAACAACTTCTTTTGAATGTCACTGGGAAGCTAGTGATGGCAGACACTCACTACTAGTCCCTCATAATAGAATGTAACTTGCAACCTGCCCTTGCCTGGAAGAGAGCCATATATATTCAAGAGCATGAGTTCCACTGGATAGTGCTCTTGCCTGGTTGACAATAATGCACACCCACAGCTTCATTCAGGGCTGTACTATGCTATTTTGAAGCGTGTTTACATGACACATGGTGTCGTCAGTCCTGGAACATAGCTGAGTGACCATGAGACAAACCAAGTACTTCTGTTTGTGGACAAGTTCATATGTAACATGAAACATGTCCTAAGCTTTTGTCCTCTAATTGTTGACTAGAGATTTTCATCTTTGGATATTAACTAAATATAAATTTTGATTCCAAATACTGTTCTGCAACATAGAGCTGGGGGGGAACTTACCAAGACATTATGCAAAGTGAGTGTTTCGTTAATGAGTGTGGGTTCCAGCTGCAGCCTACAGAAGACTAATCATCACCATATGGCAAAATTTTCCTTCTCAGAAGAAGTGTGGGCAGGTTTTCTTAGATGGCCTCTTTAAAGAAATGCCTATCCTAGTCCCCAGTGGAATGAGTGTGTTTTCTTACAGAATGAAATGGATTCTGCAAATGGAGTGAGTGTTGCATTGGTTGGCTTTAAAACAAGGCTCCTCTGGACTCTTTGAGCAGACCCTATGTTTGGTTGTTTTTGCTCTTTGTTCTTTTGGGGGGCCTTCCACCAAGCTTCCAAATAAGTCACACATGGAACTTATTCTTACTTACAAATGCCCGGTCTTAGTTTGGCTTATTTCTAACCAGCTTTTCTTAACTTAAATTATCCCATCTACCTTTTGCCTCTGGGCTTTTTTCTTTTCTACTTCTGTAATCTTATTTTCACTCTTACTCCATGGTTGGCTGTGTGGCTGGGTGGCTGGCCACTAGCATCCTCCTCTCCTTGTTCTCTTCTTTCTTCCTTCTTCTCATACTTCCCCTTCTATTCATTCTGTCTGCCTGACAGCCCTGCCTATCCTTTCTCCTGCCTTGCTATTGGCCAGTTCTTTATTAGACCAACAGATGTTTTAAACAGGCACAGTAACACAGCTTCACAGAGTTAAACAGATGAAATATAAAAGAATGCAACACATCTTTGCATCATTAAACAAGCATTCCACAATATAAACAAATGTAACACACCTTAAAATAATATTCTACAACAAGGCCCGAAATGAGCCTTACAAAGCAGGCTAATTTTTTGTCAGGTAGCAAAAGAGGTAAAGAAAGGAGCGGTCCAAGAGGTCTGAATTAGGAAGACATGGGCCCCATGAGGAAAATGCAGGGGGCTTTTGGAGCAGAGAGCAAACCCAGTTGATGATTTTATCTGTGCACTGCAAAGATAGGTTTTGCTAACTGAGTAAGCCTGAAAATTCTTCCAGAGACACTCTACATGAGCCCACCCTGGCAGATCCGAAGCTAAGAACCATCTAAACAAAGAGACTCCGAAGACTTCTGATCTACAGAATTATGGACATTGCCTGAGCCCACAGGGTTGTCATAATTTGTTATGGCAGCAACAAAAAGCAAACACCACCACCATCCTCTGTGGGGAAAAAGAAAATAGCGCTTCCTTCACTCTCCTTGGAACAGCTGGAGGGTGCTAGGCCCTGTGTAGAACTGCGTAGAATTCTGGCTTTTTTTTTTCCCTCCCTCTGTGTCTTGGGCTCAGAGAATACATTGTGTCTCTGTGTGAATATGAAAAGTTCACATACAGTGCTGTGTATCTATCTGCTTTCTTTGGTTTAAGAAGGCAAACAAAACTTAATGCAAGGGTGTGTTAGCAGGTCAGCAAGGGGTGAGTTTGAGATGGTTGGGTTGTTTAAGAGAGCATTCTGCAGCATGGCTTTTCCTTTGGAATGTTTAATGGCGGTTTTTAAGATGATACTTTTGAAATAAAATCCCCCCCCATGATGACCTGAGCCCTGTCACTCAATGGAGAGAATCAGCAGAACCTGTTGGATTATTTGGAATTGATATTCTCTAGTGTCATTTTGGTTATTTTTTTTTCATGCTTTTTTGCTTCTACCAGAAAGGAAAGAAAAGATGATGCTCTGTTTGAAATGCCAAAGGAGCACAAGTTGCTTTGTTACAATAAAACTAAATGTGTCCACAAAGTGGGGTAGGGGTGGGAGAGCTAACACAGGAAGGCTACTCAAGGAGGAATAGCAGAAATGAAGATTCTAATTAACCAGTCGGAAGTGGAGAGCTGTCCAGGTGTTCAAGGGAATGGGCAGTATTCTGGGCCCTTCAACTCCAACGCCTAAAGGCAGAGAAGTTAAAATGACCCAGGAAGTGTGGAAGCCACTAGCAGGGTGCATCTGTCTGTACAGATAATTAAGAATCTGTGAGAAAACCTTTTTAGGAAAGAAGGATATAAAATCTTGTTCTTTACAATATATGCTTTTAATGGTTTCTTTTTAAGGATTTTTTTCTGATTCAGAATTTAGGATAAGCATCTTTTTAAGATCCACATAGAAATGCCTTTGTTTAAGGTACCATTTGGCAGAGGCAAGGGAGTGGGGGTAACTCTGTATATATAGTCTGACATATCCCTTACTATACAAGGAACATTTCCCCATTTCTCGGGGATTTGTGTCAGTTTACCAATATCTCCCACTTTCACCAGATCTCATACCCAAAATCATTCTCCTTCTCCCAGGTGTGTAGACATGCCCTTTTTCATCCAGTATAAACTAAATAACCCCTACCACATGCCCACACATTCTTTTCCCAACTGAAGACAGTTAGGAACGACCAGAGCCGGGTCTCTTCCTCAGGGAAATTTAAAAGATGCAATACGGCAGAGCCAGCACACTCAGCCAACCAGATTCACTCAGTGGGCATCCCAAGTCTCCAAGAGAAACCCAGAGACTAGAAGACAGGAATCCACAGAGATTCAGTCAGGGAAGGGAAAACTCAGACTCGGACCTCCTGAGAAGTACTGTATCACTGCTTAACTTTGTATTTCACCTTTAAAGCGGAGCTGAAAGTGTAGAAATGGTAGAGGGTTAGTGCAGTGAGTAAATCCAATAAGTGAAAACACAGATAGAAAAGCAGGGAGCATTACAAATTTCACAGGCACGGGGCTTACTATAATCAAGAAGAAAAAAAAAGTCACTCAGAAGCCATTGGACCTGTGCTTTCTTGATGCTATTGGTTCTCAAGTTAATCCAGCATCCTAGGAGCTGCGGTTTGTTTTGCTTCTCTGTGTTATTAAGTTATTAGTGTAAGTTTAAACCTGTCAATACAGATTTAAGGCAGTAAAGCCACCCTCTACAAATATTGCAGGATTCAAGGACACATGGCTGAGACGTTGAAACGAACTGCTTAGTATGTACTGATACAGTTTGCTTTACGTATATGAAAGGATAAATATGTGAGTCCTGAAAAAAAAAATTGTGACTTCCCCTCCTACTTTTCTCACAAATTCTGAAGATGTTTTCAGTGCCAGAAGTCCCCACTAATAGCAATGGTGATTCTGCTGCATGTGGATGCTACAGAAGGCAGGACAGCATTGCATTCTCTAGTTGAAAGCAGTCTGAATGCAGATCTGTGCATGCTTTGCAGGCACACACACACCCTCAGATGCTCCCAGCATTTTATAGCCAACAGCCTCAGCATTGCAGAGACATAAAAAAGAATTCATGAGCTTGGGACCAAGCTGTTATACTAACAGAAAGTAGGAGATGAATCCTTCTGACAAGAGCCATTCAAGACAATAGACAGGAGAATAATAGGCAGGGTTTGCCTCTATGGACAACCTCCCCTTCCCACCAACATCCCCCAATCCAGGCCTCATCCTCTCCTGACTGGATAATTACAATAGATGCCCAACTACCTTCCCTTCAGCTCTTCAAACACTTACAAAATAATGTCTCTGCCACATATCACCTTAAACAAAATCACTTGTTTTTTTTATTACTTTGCATGCCTGCTTAGTAGGTTTGATGACAGACAATGGATTCAGTTTTAACTCAGTTCAGCATTAAAACAAATGAAATCCCACAGACGACACACAAGCTTTACTGCCTTAAATCTGACCTCTGCCCATCTCCTTCCTCAGCCTCTTCTCTGGCTTCCCTTTTAACTAATAACTAGTTGTCCTGAAGTACTTACTGGTATGCTCACAATCTGCTCTGGTTCAAAAGCCTTCTTCTTACCAGGTGTCTTTCCTTTTGAGCCGCCTCCCAAAGCCCCTACTAGATGCAAGTCTAGAATCCTAATACCTGCTCATATTCAGAATGAAAATGATTCTCTATAAAATCATTCCTGCTCCTACCAACCCTTGCCCCAGTTTCAACAGGCAGAACATATGGGTTCCTCCCTGTGTCGCTTCTAAATTCCCTGTAGACCTCTACCCACTCTCCTATGAGTCAGGAGATACCTTTCTTTCTATGTCTGTAATTGCATCAAAATACAATGAGGCAGAAGCCATACTATCTTTTCTTTTGTCTCCAGAGCTTTCTTCAAGGCTATTAAAACACTGTTAGAAAACCTTACATAACACAACCACAAATGCTAAGCAGCAGGACACAGCGGTGTGCTCAAAAGGTGCGTGCACTTTGCTTTGGGCACACTGGAAGTCCAGCAAAGTCACTTAGTATGGTGAAAAGTTGTGATGTCGAGTCAGCCCCACTCTGTACCCTGATTCTTCCTTCTCTTATCTCTTGGAGCACACAGGCATCCACTCATAATGAAGGCACTAATATCTACCTCCCAGGGTAGTTGTATAAAGATCAGATGAGCTATGTGGCAATTCTACCTATAATCACTGCTGAGAAAATGTCCAATTTTGACCCCTTTCCCTTATTATACATACTAAACCAGGTCGGTATCACTTCTGAAAGGGGCAGAATTTGAACTTGTCCTTGAGTAGCAAGAAGAATTTAGACTGACAGACATTGATAAAAAGTGTCATCCACGTGGAGAAATCACTTGAGCAAAGGCAATGGACCTCTTTAAAAGTTTCCCCAGATGTACCTGGGATCCAGCCTTCAGATGCTATATTGCTCCCACAACTATCCCTCTTAGCAATGTAAGAGTAACTAACTGCATTTGAATGTAATCCAGCTTCAAAACAAAAGACGATTACCTATTACACCAGAAATGTAAAATATTAGCTGTGGTATTTAGAAAACCTTGTCTTTATTGTAAATGTCTTCCTCCAAACTGGTGTGGATGGGTGCTGCTTGGATCACTCTTTTGCACTGAAGTACGCAATATGCTAGCAGAGCTGGCAAAGTATCTACCAACATTCAAACACACACAGGGTTCCTGATAGTTTCCATGTGTGCATGGTTGCAGAGCTAACAGTGCAGTCTAGAGCAATCTCATTTACTTTTATGGTGAAGTATTCAAGAAGCATCTTTTTTTTTAAAGATCTGATTGTTTTTGTGGCTAAGGCCAGTATAGCTTGGAAAACAATTTACAATGATCACAATGATATGGAAAGTAGTTACATTTTCCACAAAACCTGGTGGCTCAATTATTCTACCAGTATTAATAGCTCTTCGTGGCATTTGGTGGATAATAGTCCCAATCCAATCACCCACTTCTGCTAGCAAACAGCCAGTACTCTCCAAATGGAAGAGTCTGAACTGAAAGCTGATTACAAACTCAGGCCTTGGTGCTGACTGCGTCCAGCACTGGCTTGCCGTCACCGAGGAAAGGTGCTGCTGGCAGGCTGATCTACTATCACTTCAACGCTAGTTCACTTCATTTCAGGTCGGCTGCGAGGTCTATACTGTCAGAAAACCAAAGCAACTGATTCCTTTGTACTTCTGTTGAGATAAGAGGAACAATGTGTAATTTGGTTTCGGTACAAAAATAATCTAAGTCCTTAGGAAAAGACTAAAATGGATAAAGATACAGAGGACAGTTTTCACAATACCTTGAACACAGTAAAGAGGCTGTGAAGAGAACCATAAAAAGTTGAAATGAAAAACCCAAAGATAGCAGGAAGTAAAAGAGTGCAATGTTGCTTACTCATACAGACACCACTCATGTTGGCTTTTTGCCATACACGGATGAATGCAGCTGAGTGGTACTAGGATTCCCAGCTTACACTCTGGAATCCTATATTCAAACCTACCCACAGCATCCACAGTTGTTCCTTTTGGATGGTAAGTCAGATTCTAGCACCCCTCTGAACATACACACACACACACACACACACACACACACACACACACACACACACACAAAGGCAAAAAAAAAAACATTTCAAATTACTTCCAACTGCAACAGAATAAAATTCAAAGTCTTCATCAAGGCCCACAGATCTCATGGTAACTTTCAGGCCTTACCCCCACCACCCTCCTTGAGCCTGTTCCAGCCAAGGCACTCCCAGAAGTCCTCCTAAGACCCTGCCAGAGGGTTTACTGGGCTATCTCTTCTTCATTTACTACCTACAGGCTTTGCCTCCATGTAGGCCTCTGCTCAGGTGTGACCTCCTCAGAGAGACCTTGACCAGCCACCTGCAATACAGAGGCTCTCTCACAGCTCACCCCCTTCCCTGCTTCAGTGACCCTCTCTAGTCATCATGATTTTGCATTGGGTGATTTGTCTGTCTGCTTGCTGGGTTATTTGTTTTGCCATTAGAATAAGCTGAAAGATGAAAATGCTGAGATTGGTGTCTGGAACACTAGGTGCCACACAGTAGATATTCAGAGGCTGTTGGGGAATGTTGAGATGATAGGAAGGGGAAAGTTTCCTTGTCTTGTTGCTTGGATGCTTGTGTCTTTGTTGCTTAGATAACTAAAGGTATATGCTGTTTGGACAGTAACAACTTATCTCTCTTCCTACTGCTAGGAAAATTAGGAGCAGGGAAAATACACCAACTATGAAACCAAAGGGACCACAATGTAAATCTCATCCTCTTCATGCTTTGTAGCACTTTGACTTTGGACAGTGTTTTGACCTTCCTATTGAATTTTACAGTTGCTCACACTTTAAATATTCACAAGTATAGGAAAGGTGATAGAGATAGCTCGAAAAAAAATTATTAGGAGAATTAAATTAGCTACTTTATATTATTTATTAGGTAAAATGCATAATTGATAGAAAGTATAAATAGCATTGCTAATCAATGCTAATAGAATTAATATAAATATTTACTATTGTACATATTGTTATTAACATACGTACATTTACTAATGCACATGCTAACACTCCAACCACCTATCAGTCCTGGAGCCCAATAAGGGCTAGCAGTGCACCTGTGACATGCAAAAACAATGAGCGGCTGCTGTGACAGATGAAACCAACAATGAGCAAACAAATGAAGTCAGATAAAAACACTGAAATGTCAGCACAGCGTGCAAATAATACGAGTTTTGTAATTGCCGTTATAAAACTTTATTACAGTGTGAAGTTCTGAGGCTTCCCTTTCTAACAAAGTGAATTAGTTTGGAGACAATTCCAATGAAGAACTCTGATAAAGAGTAAGCCAACTGAAACGAAACGGGCAAGATGAAGGGTGTCACAGGGAATACCTGCAGGTGAAAGGGTTCTCTGGGATGCTGGGGACCTGAATGGTCTGGTTTTCACTGGTGAGGTCTTCAGGAAGCTCTCCACTAATTCACAGTAACTAGAGTTTCTATATTTGTAGAAGAAATAGAAGGAGAAAGCCCCATAAATAGGCACACGGCTTCTCTGTGGCCATCTTCCTTGCTGCTATGGAGCCACAATCAAATCCTAGGGAGAGAAGAATGAAGGAGACAGTAAAAACCACCCACCAGCCAACAGAGTTGAGTAAAATACAAGCAGGGGAATCCTGTTCGTATTTATCACCACTCCATATGAACTCTCTCTGAGTCTTTTCCATCAAACACATTGCTCTGCCCTGCAGAAAGGGCATCAATACCTTTGAGTTGCTGTAAGATGTAATGTGTTAGGCTAGACACCATCATAAGTGTTATCATATTTTTATCAGTACAATGATCCTGGTAAGCATTTTTATCCCCACAATTCCCATATTCCAAAGGAAGCAAACTATAGAGAATATTAGAGACAGAATATCATTTATTCCCAGTTCCATAGAAACAGAAACAAGACATTTCTTGCATTTGTGTTCTAGAGATTTGCAATTTACAGTGTTTTCATGAGAAAGCCACAAAGTTGATCTCTATATACCTTGAGAGACAAAAAAAAAAAATACAATATTGTTGATCTTACTAGACAAGAGAAGCTGAATCCCAGAGCAATCTCATGATTTATCTGTTATTCCATAGCCCTGTGGCAGAGCTGAGACTTGGGCTCACTTCCCTAATTCTGAAAACCAAATTCCTTCCCATGAAATGATTTCCTACCTTTGAAAAGAGCACGAGATATGTTTAAACCAAGCTCAATGTTTGATCTGAGCATGGAAAGGGCATGATGCCCATCTGGACCCACCTAAACAATGAGTCACATGCCACAACAAACACCATTGATACCTCCATCTCAAGGGCTCACTTGTCACTCAGATTAAAGGTTAAAGCAGGTATCTGGGTACATGGTTATTCAGGGACCCAGGCTACATTAAACCTTAAATTGGAAATTCTCTGCACCCAGGAAAAGGGGAAAGAAATAGACACAATCCTAAATGCAAAAAGGGCTACATAGCCATGTCATATTAAGTACTTTATATGAAAAGCAGAGTATGAACTTCAACTGATACCTAGTTGCCTTACCACAGCCTACTAACACAGCCAAGACAAAATAAGTAATGACCATGAGATAATGTTCTTAAGTCACAAGCTAGCTTAGATAGTTTTACATAGTCACAAGCAAGGATCAAAAATTATTTTAAAATAATATTTGCTGTTCCTCTGTGTTAATCTGAAGCATACAAATAATAAGGAACAGATGCAGGAGAGGAGCCTAGGGATGGAACTCAGTTGATATGTAGAGTGCTTGCCTAGCATGCCCCAAGCTCTGGGCTAGACTACCAGCACTGTGTAAAATCAGGTTTGGTGGCAGATGCCTAGAATCTCAGGATTCAGGAGGTGGGTCAGGAAGCTTAGAGGTCATCATTAGCTACGTGAGACCTGATTTGGAAAGAAGGGAGAGAAGGAAAGATTGAGGGAGCAGAAAAATGAATGAATATTTGTGCCCCAAGGAAAGTGTATTCTTATCCATCAGGAAGTATGAGGTCACCTGGGATGCCCAGTTTTGTTTTTGCTTTCTTTAATGTATACGACCATGACCCAGATCCAGCAATTTTTAAGTAAGCCAGAACTCTATAGACCATATTTTGTGAAATCCTGATAGAGAACTACAGTTGTTTTATGATGAGTGATTATGCATGTAATTACAGTGAGATGTGAGATTGGCAAGAAGAAGAAGAAATGTATTCAGCATCCAACAGCCTCGTCGCCAACCCCAGCAGAAGTCAGCTTTGAAGGAGCAGGAAGTGTATGTAGTTATAGATTTTCCACAGTCGAGTACACATCCACTCCCACAAAGAGCTGGTTTTGCCATCCAGGTTTTATTTTCTGGTGTCCTTGACACTGGAAAGAACTGGCCCTTCACGAAGACTACACTGACTTCAAGTGACAGGCGTTCCCCATAAGCACAGAAGAAGAAAAGATAAACTGAGTAAATCTAAGACCTAGGAAAAACAGTATCTGTACTTACTAACTTCTGTTTTATGTGTAACATTAGGTCCCGATGAGTAGGGAGAAACTGAGGCAGGCATCCCGGGCTGCACTCAAGCCCTGAGGCAGTTGTTGCTCCTCAGCTTTGTTTAACATGACACCTGACTTTCCCCACAAAAGAACTAACAAATCACTTCTCTGATCAGGTGGCTTCCAGAAGCCTTCAAACTCTTTTAAGCTCAATTCTGTGTCCCAGAAATCTTCGTGAATGTTATCAGCGGTGATCCTGAGGAATTCAAGAACAGGCAGTCAAGGGAGGTCATTTGAAACATTTTCCACTTTGGGAATCTTTAAAAGAGATTTTTATTGGAAAGAAAAAGGAAAGTCAAAACAGCTATAGTTTAGAATGCTTGGCTTCACCCTGACTGCCAGGTTTTGCAATTGTTTATTGAACTGGGTGGAGTAAAAGAAAGACGGACAGCTGGAGAGCATCTGGAGGGGAGCTGGGAGGAAAAGGTGAAACCAGTGTGATTGATTAAATATAACAGAGCCTGTGAACTACGGGGGCAGCAGGGAATGACAGTCTTCATACAACAGAATGGCCACCCTCCCAGGAGGGGTTGGGAGTCTCCTCCATGGTGCCTTAGATAAAGCTCCAGTTCCGAGAGAACCAAGGTGAGGGAGGATCACCCAGTAAGTCATAAACACCCTCCACAGGTCCCTGGGAATCTGCCAGGGCTCTAACACAGTGGATCCAAATTATTGCCCAGGAGCTTCCAAGTCCCCAAGCAAGAAGGCTTTCCACAATCCCAGCACTCATGGCCATCATCATCCTACCATCCTCCCAGCTCTGGCTACATGACTGTCCCACCAACTTACTGTCCTGCTGCTCTGTGTCCCTGTGTCCCGGGGGACCTGAGCTACCCACCTCATCAAGCTTCTTTGACAAGTAACTTCCAGACCCTCACCTACAAGGCACAGCAGGTTATTCGTCTGTCACAGCCACTACCACCCTCCAGGTCACGTTCCAGAGCCACCTTTATGTCATCCATCTTCTTTACACTCCTACAACTATAGTCCAGCTAGCTACATGGGCAGGATCACTTATCACTCCACTTCCCAGTTTCCCTGTCACCCCAGATTCAGACATTGCTACTGCTTACCTGGACAAGTTCTGGTCTATTCTGGACTCCAGGGTCCCCCTATTCCCATGATTCTTTTAAACCTTTCAAACTCAGCCTGGATCATTTGGTAAATAAATAACCTATAACATTTAGTCCCTGGATAAGCATGCTGCTGATGGCATTAATGACCCTGGCTCTTAACCTCTCCCCCTTTAACCCCTGTTCTTTGTCATGTGACACTGCAAGTCCCTTCCACACTGCCTCCAGGGTTACCCATGAGATTTGTTTGGCCAGTAAGATGATTTCGCTATAAAGTAATGTGCATAACTGGCTTTGCTTATTCTTCCCCTCAATAGTTATTATGAGAATATGTATAAGAGAAAAAAAATATATCTCTGACTATATCAGACTACTTGGGAAGAGCTAAGGGAACTTGGGAGCTGCAGCAGGAGCTATTTGAAACCAGTCAGAAGTTCAACACCAGGCATGGTGAGCCCAGATTTGACCAAAACAATCCATTTAAGTCCAGCTAAACTTCCAAGCCATAGACTAAATAAATGCTTATTGCTTTAAGCCACTAATTCATGAAATCTTTCCTTCCATCTGGTTTTTTTTTTAAATCTATTCTGGTCTATTCTCTTCTCTTTGTGCTAGGTATTGAATCCAGGACCTTGTAGGAATTGGGCAAGCACTCGACCACTGAGCTACAGTCCCAGCCTCATGGAACTGTATATAATGAAGCATTATATTGTCCTATGGCCCATATGAAAATATACAGTATACCCAGAGAGTTCAAAGGACAGTCATAGAGCCCTGTTTTACCAGAACTCAACTTTCCTCTTCATCTCATTGCTTGTCTCTATGGGAAGTGTAACTCCACCCTGGATGAGTGGAGAAGACTCCTGCAGCTGGCAACAGTATGCCCAGGAAGTCAGCTGTGACTCAGTGTCTTGAAGCTGGCAGGAACCAGTGACAGAGGGAGCTGGCTTCAGTAACAGTTGACATGTTGTCATCTAGACTCTCAGCCCAAGAAAATGAACACAAAGACTGCTTCTATGCCAGACAAGTTCTTGATAGACAACAGAAGATATTTGATGAGAATTGTGGAGAAAGAGAGGAAATCAGCTGGTACTTGAAAATATTGGTCCACAACGTATTTTAATTTCTTTCCCTAAACTCAATACAAGTTGTGTGAGAAAAAAAGTTCCTAATCCAATTCCCCTTTTGAGATATCAATGGAAGAAACATAGTGGGGGGAAATCTAAATGATAAAGTCTGTGGACAGGAAAAATGACTTAATCTCAGTTTTCTAAGACTACAGATTGCCCCTGCAGTCTCTGTGAGTCCTTATGAGCCCTGTTTAGTTGATTTTGTGGGCCGTGTTCTTCTAGTGTCCTTGACCCATGGGAGCATATTATTAACTATTATATGTCCAGCTTTTAAAAGTTGTAAAAGACAAGGTCGGCACTCAGGAAAAATAAAAAAGAAAGAAGGGAGACAGAGGAAATGAAAAGATGCATAAATACTGTGGGTTAACATTCCATTAACATCGAGTCCATCAAATACATTGTATTTGGTTGGACATTCATGGGTTAATAGAAAAATTTTAAATTAATAAAAATTAATAATATTGCATGTCTTATAAAAATATTTAATATTCATAAAATATTTCAATCCAAAGTTTTGTTATGTTTTTAATCTGGTGAGTAATTGATTTTCTAAGTCTCCATAGTCTGCTACATACATACAGATCCAACCAAAGAATATAAAAGAATCCATCTAGCCATCCTGCATATATTCTCTTGTCTATGTAATTAGTTAGATAATAAGATGATTTTTATAGTTCTCTCTCTCTCTCTCTCTCTCCCCCCCCCTTTGTGTGTGTGTGTGTGTGTGTGTGTGTGTGTGTGTGTGTGTGCATTCATATGTATGTGGATGTCCATGGAGGCCAGAATATAGCATTTGATCCCCTTAGCTGGAGTTAGACATAGCTGTGAGCTGTCCAGCTTGTGTGCTGGGACCAAATCCAGGTCCTCTGCAATGGTAGAAAAGTCTCTTAGCTGCTGTGCCATGTCTTCAGCCCCATGGTTGCTTTCTAAATTCTGAAATTAGTGATAATTAGAAAAACCACCATTTTGGCTTCAATTTTTCTCCCAAGAAATGAAATTTCCTAACTACAGAAAAGCCCCACAGCTGGGTGTTCGAGCAGCTATGTTTGCATGCACAGGCTTGATGAGGAGAAGTCAGCTAGAATTACAAAATCCTGATTCAAAGATATCCATCTGCCAACATTAATTTTGAATGTGAAAATGAGATGCCTTTGGCAGGAGCCTAATAAAGCATTCTATGGCCAGGAGCCCCAACCCCTACAAAGGCAAGACCTGCTATGTGCTACAGCTACAGCCACGGAACGATGAAATGCCCTTGGCCTGTTGAATAATTAAGCTGCCTGATTTTCTGTAGGTTTTCCTGGAATAAGCACAAATGAGGACCCAAGATGACATTAACAGAACCTCCTTACCTCCCTCCTGATTCATCTACATCACAGTGGGTGCGTTGGTCAAGGCCCCTTTGTTTATAAGTAACAGGAACTCTTTCAGCAAGGTTTAAATAAATACAGCTTTTATAATGAGACGGTGGTATCTTGTAGAATCTGGGTCAGAGATGCAGCCAGGCACCAATAACAGTAAAAGTGTTTACTAAAAGCCAGCAAGACCCTCTTGGTTCTTTCTCTCAGACTGTATAGCCTCTACTCTTCTCTGTTCTGTGCTTCTGCCTCGGGTTCCTCTCCCTACAGACCTGATAGTTATATCAATGCCCGTGGCCATCACTCAACCTCCACATTTACATCATCTCCATCTTAACTGCAGGCAGAGGCTGCACCTAACTACTCTCAAAACCTATTATAAACTCCTGGACCAGAAGTTTAGATTCTGATTAGCCCAGATTGAGCCAAGAAACCCTTCTGTTCGTATCAACAGTGAGTCAGTGAGCAGTTGCTTCTGCGGTAGAAACTTGGCTATAAGGGGTTCACCTATGAGTCAAAACAAGACAAACACAAGAAAGTGAAATCATTGCTGGGTACTCTATAGGAATCCTACTCTAGGTCAATCTAAAAGGATGGAAATTAAGTTCTGATGTTTCTCAACAGGCATCTGAAGACAATCTAATCCCACTAACAAGTTAGCTATTATTCAGAAAACTGAAGCTATTCAACTGGTTTGGGTTAGACTGACCCTTTCCAATATTATTGTACACCACCAAATCCTGACCAGGCTGAACATCACTCAGCCTTTCAAGAAAGGAAGGAGGAAGGGAATGTCTGTAGCTATTATAACAAAATACCACGAACTTAGTGGCTTTAAACAAGACCGTTTCATTATTTTTTAATTCTATGGATCAGAAGGCAAATGTGGGTCTTCCTGGGTGAAAACCCAAGGTGTCTTCAGGGTTAACCACCTTTCTTTAGGTCCTAGAAAACATTTCCTGGCTCACAGCCACTTCTTGTTTTAAAACCAAGAATAGTACATGTCCCTGGGCATTTTTCTATAATAAGGTCTCTTTTTTTTTCTGGCCAAAGTTGCCCTACTTTACGGACATGTATGTCTAGATTGCAAGCACTGAGGTGGCCAAGATATTCTCTCCTATGGAAGGTAAATTCATTACATACGAGAAGTCATTTTACCATATAAAATGACATATTCCAAGATTCCAGGAGTTAGAACATGAATATCTTTGGAGGGTCTACTGACTTAATATATTCCAATCATTTTCTCTTTCAGATGATTTTTTTCTCTCATTTACCTACATATCATAATTATTTCCCAGCTTTTTTTTATTTTTTTATTTTTTTTATTTTACTTTTTTTTTTATTTTGCAATACAATTCAGTTCTACATATCAGCCATGGATTCCCTTGTTCTCCCCCCTCCCGCCCCCCTCACCTTCCACCCAGCCCACCCCTCATTCCCACCTCCTCCAGGGCAAAGCCTTTCTCGCGGACTGAGATCAACCTGGTAGACTCAGTCCAGGTAGGTCCAGTCCCCTCCTCCCAGGCCGAGCCAAGCGATCCTGCATAGGCCCCAGGTTTCAAACAGCCGACTCATGCAATGAGCACAGGACCCGGTGCCACTGCCTGGATGCCTCCCAAACAGATCAAGCCAATCAACTGTCTCACCCATTCAGAGGGCCTGATCCAGTTGGTGACCCCTCAGCCATTGGTTCATAGTTCATGTGTTTCCATTCGTTTGGCTATTTGTCCCTGTGCTTTATCCAACCTTGGTCTCAACAATTCTTTCCCAGCTTTTTTATCCAGCGATCACTTCTTAGTGAAAATGTGTAATCCATGTACACATGGGGGTGGGGGGGAATGAAGTTTTTAACCTTAACTACACAGGCATTGTCCAGATTTCATTTCAACACTACCAACAGGTAAAGGCACTTACCACAAGTGCAGAGAATTCGACTCTTAATTGTAAGCTGGTAACTCAAAGAATGTCATACCACAACCCAAACTCTTGACTGAACTATTTTTTTTCTAGAAAGTTGAAACTATTCACCATCCCCTCCCCCAACGCAATATGCTTCCGCCCTCCCTCTCTTACCCACCCACTGTGAATTACCTTTATTTGCATCCCAAATAACCACTCTGTACTTTCTACTGGGGTGTTCATTGTAGCCCCCTCACGATCTCCCACTGTCTTTGATGTTCCCCTGGCTTGTTTTTGACACTCAGGCCAACTGCTCCCATTACCTTACTGGGGCTCCCATCTCTCTCCTCAAGCAGCCGCCCTCCTCTCCTGCTGACTCCCTCTGCTACTTCTTGCTCCATATGTGCTACTTCTCACTTTCCACTTAGCTGCAGACAGCAAGAGTCTAGGGAAAGCTGCTTATCAACATCCCTCTTGTCAGCATGCGGTCCTCTGCCCAAACAGAACCAAAGCCATTTCAGGCCTTCTCCTACCAGTCTCCGGAATTTTATCACCCTGCTGTGGCACCTCCCGAATTCTCCCCTGCAAGGTTCCAATCTCACATGAACTGTCTTCTTCCTCTCTGTTTCTATTTCTGTATCATGGGAGGCCTTAGTATCTCTCACAGCCTAAAATGTGCAAGAGAACTCCCTATGCCAGGTATATGCTGTGAGTCACTGAGTAGAAGTCATTGCCTGGACTTTTAGCCTTATGAATGTGTAGGGCTTATAATAAGATTTGGGAAGATATTTAGAATGGTGAATAGAACATGGAGCTTCAGACCATGAGGCCAGTGTTTAATGGTAGAAACTAGCTCTACCATTAAGACTTTCTTTGCAAAAAAAAAAAAAATAAAAAATAAAAAATAAAAAAAAATGCTTTGTTTGATCTCAGGCTTGGCCCTCATCAAAATATTGGTTTACAAATTGTAATTCCTAGTTCTAATTATTTTTGCTACACACACACACACACACACACACACACACCTACACACATACATTCAGTGACAGAAATAACTGCCACTTAATTATGCTTGTGGGCTCTGTGGCTCAGTAATTCAAAAAGGATCATGAATCTATGCAGAAGAGGAGGCAGAAAGATTGTAAGAGCTAGACGTGGTAGATGACTCCAAAGAAAGAGTATCTTCCAGACACAGCAGAACCGATGAACATGTGAACCCACAGAGACTGAGACAGCGTGCACAAGATCTGCACAAGTTCAAGCCAGACAAAAATCCCACCACCACTAACAAGGGGAAGTGGACACAAAGCTCCACCCCCAACCAAAAAACTATTTGCGATTGACACCAGCTGGGAAAAAAAATGCCAGTTTTCTCCAATAGTTTCAATAGGAATGTCAACCACACTCCAGGGCAGGGCCTATGTCTTATGAGTAATCTACCAATACAAAATGGATTCCCTTATCCTGTTTTTATTTGTTTTGGTTTTGTTTTAAGCCTCATTGATTTTCTTCTTTAATTTTTTTATTTTTTTGTTTGTTTTGATTTTTACAGTTTTAGTATTATTGTTTTTTTGTTTTTCATGCTTTTTTGTAGAGAGAGAAAGAAACATAAAGTTGGGTGGATAGGGATGAGGAACTGAAAGATGGGAGAGAATATGATCAAAATAAATTGTATCAAAAAAATTAATAACTTTTAAAAAGAATGAATGGTTTTCTCTACCCATAGATTCAAGGTTGAGAGGCCTAATCCCTATCCAGAGATACAAGGATGAAAAGTCTAATTTGTGAATGGGGAGTGTTACTATAAAAGCAGAAGCTCAGACAGAATCTGAGCAAGCACTATAGTAGCTCACTCTGTTGTCCTCCTTGACTCCAAAATGCTCCTCCCATCAATATTTTAACTCAAGTCTTGAGTGTGATTCCAAGTCCCAAGTATGATTTCCAATCCCAGAAGTAGGTTATGGGACCTTAGACCCTACGATAGCTTCAGGATGACCTGTGTTCCTGGGCTACTGACAACACTTTCATTACTCTGTAATAAGTATGTATCTTCCAAGAGGTAAGAGAAATACATTTTATCTCATAATATGTAAGTAGCTGATTGTTGACTATAATCACATCACATATGGACAAAAGGTTCTGCCTCATCTCCTCTTAGACCCATGAAAAATGACCCTAGTAAGTTAAAGAGATTCTGGCTTTCATTGTGGCTTGTAATTGCCCAGAACCAAGTCCTGTGACCTTAAGAGCAATAAAGACAGGAGGAATACACTTTTATCTACTGTATATTGTGTCTAAAACTAAGACTTTCATACACCTATCTCATGAGTCTTCACAGTAACCTGAACTCGTGCCTATTAATCTTATTTCTGTTTTACTAATGAGGAAAAGAAACACTCCAAGAGTTGTAGAATTTCACCAGTTGATGACAGAGTGGCATTTCAATTTCAGCCATCAGAAAGCCATGTTCTCAACCCTATGTCAATCTGTCTTACACACTAAGAGAGTTTACAACCCCCTGTTCTTACCACAGCTGACTAGGACAGAAAAATAGCACTGAATAAGGTGCTCTCAGCAAGTCAAAACACAATACAAATTGTTCCTCTTCTCTAGGCCAAGCTATTGTCAAGATGAGATATACAGAAAAGGAGGAATAAGCAAATACCACAAGTCATAATGCTACCCGAAAAATTCCATCAGACCTTCAACATCCCAGAGAGATGCACAATATTTTCAAGAATATACAAATTCATAAATTACCTTTCAGCATGTAGCTTTCCTCATAAATTGTGGCTATGCATGGCCCCATAAATGGAATTGCTTTCTTCCTGAGCAGAGTGTAGACAAACTGAGATGAAGTAGTGCTTTTCAATAACCAAGTAACTCACTCCACCCATAGCTCCAAACAGAATGAAATCCAGACCACAGCACAGCTCCCAATCCCCAGTGAATCATGGGGTAGTCCTAGATTTTAAATAGTTAAACCTGTAAATTGACCCATTAATTCCCAAGATTCAATTGGTATGTTTATGGCCAAATGAGAAAGGCAATCACTGATAGGAGCTCAAAGGTAAGACCTTTCCCAGTCCTATTCTGAAAGACTTACCCACACCTCCCCTGCTTGCAGAACTCTGGTACATACACCCATCTCTATATCTGAATTACATCCCTACAGGTACTTGCTTTCCTCTGAGTCTCAAGGATTCTTCATCAAAGGGGCTTTGGACTCCATGAAACCACACACAGAGCTTTTTACACCTTTTACCAAGCTGGGTAAAGGGAGCTCAGTTTACTGTTAATTACAGATGCTTTCTGTCATAATGGGCCAGATTTTCAAAAGAGTCTCAACTGCAAAGCTCCCAAATGCCATACACAAACCTGGTAATGGTCCATGCAAATTGAATACTTAGTGGGCCTGTGTGCATTCTGTTCAAAGGACTGCCTTTGAAAATTTAGCCTGGTAACTCCAAAGCATTTGTAGCATCATAATCTGTCATCATTAGCAACAATGCTTGACTTGGTGCTCAACATTCTTATTAACCATGCAATTATGAATGCAGACAATGTTTAATCACTTTTGCAAAAATACAGCTGTGTTGTTGGGGAGCCGTCACTTACTGTTCACTAATGATTGATTTTTTTCCTAACCATCTAGATTGTTTTCATGAGAACAGCAGATTAACTATAAAGACTATATTATTGGTCATTAAAGAATATTAAAATGGAAAACCTCTACAAGATGTGTCCTGTCTTGCTGCATTCACATGGCTGAAACATTCTTGCCAGTGTTCAGGAGGAAAGACAAAAAAAGATATTTTCCTCTCCTGGCAAGGAGAATGGACTAAAGAGAGGTGAAGTAGAAAGAGAAATTTAAAAAAAAAAAGTCTTCCTATTGATGTAATAAGACATCTATCACATTTTACAATGGCAGTAATTTACTCTAAATAACTACTTCAGCTATTGTCCAGCTTATGTAAAAGATGGCTAAATGGTAGATATCCATCAATTTGATGGAGTTGTTAATAATGGGCTATTTTGAAAACATATAGCTGTTCCTCCATGTCTCCTCCTGCCCTGGAAAACTAATTTCCTTCCTGCACTGTACGCTCACATAGAGATGAGTCAGAGTGCTGTTCTGTTCTATCAAACGTCTCCTGGATGTACTGTGATCAAATGCTTCCATCTTCTGCCTACCTATAAAGATAATGTTTCAAAATCTGTTAGAGAATTGGAAAAATCTGCTTGTTCAATGTCACATCCTCCCTGGATTTCTGTATTCTCACCTCAGACTCGCTGTGTACACATCTGAGACTAATCTGAACCCACGCCCAAGGCTCACTACACGCATTCCCGTGAACCACTGTATTCATGCCTGAGGTTCACCATATTCACAACCTGAGACTCGCTGCCTCACTGACACTAATGCACAAGGCTTACCTGCAATCATGTCTGAGGCTCATTGCCCTCAGGTCCAGGGCTCACTGCGTTCATGCTAGAGGCTCTTTCCTTGCTTATTTGTTCAACAACTTCCAGGTTTGATACTTTAACAAGGAGATTTCGAAAGCTACAACTCCTATAACATTCACGCCACTACTGCATCAGCATGGCCCATCGAGTTTGTAGCTCACAAGGGTCACAGCTGAGGAAGATTGTTAAAACTGTTCTTCACTGGTAGAATAAATAGAAACTTCTAGCTCTCTGAAAGCTAGCCAAGTTGGAACAAGCTTGATTTCTCCATGTCCTGTGACTCAAGTATGTGGTGTCTTCAGCAATAGGGTCTTAGCATCAAATTCCCCAAAGTAACCACAGGCAATGGCAATGCCCTCTAATGTTTGAAGGGGGTCTATGGACTCAGCTGGCCAATAATTCAATAAGAGGTAACCTGTCACTGGGCCTTTTATTTGATAGCTTGTGTTGTCTGGGAGAGACATTGTCTCCCAGTTATAGAGTAACTTCATTTAAACTCCATATATATATATATATATATATATATATATATATATATATATATATATATATAAAGTGTGTAAATATCTTAAGCAGATCCTATAGAGTAGCTTTCTTTTGGGGAATATTATTTTAAGGTGTTTTACTTTTGTTTATGTTGCATTTGTTTAACTCTGTGAAGGTGTGGTACTTTGCCTGTCTAAAACACCTGATGGTCAAATAAAGAACTGAACAGCCAATAGTGAGGCAGGAGAAAGGATAGTTGGGGCTGGCAGGCAGAGAGAATATATAGAAGGAGAAATTTGGGAGGAAAGTAGTAGCCAGAAAAGGAAGAGGACTCCAGGGGCCAGCCACCCAGCTGCACAGCAAGCCATGGAGCAAGAGTAAGATTTACAGTAAGAGAACAGGAAAAGCTCAGAGACAAAAGGTAGATGGGATAAGTTAAGGAAAGCTGGTAAGAAGCAAGCCAAGCTAAGGCCAGGCATTTATAATTAAGAATAAGCCTCCATGTGTGATTTATTTGGGAGTTCGGTGGCCCCCTCAAAGAATAAAATAACAACACATTTCCATATGGCTCTTTCTAAGGTCTTCAAGTGTTAGTTATCTCTCCCACATACTCCCTCCACTATCCTGCCCTCCCACCCCCAACACCACTTGACCCTTCTTGCTCCATTATTCAACTCTCCCCCTTCATACCACTTGCATTCTACCCTTGAAACCACACATTCATAGTCCCTTACTAGTTTCCTGGCTTCTATAGGTATTCTAATCACTTAGATACACATTTCCAAAGTTTCAAATCTAGCATTCACGTTTCAGAAAGAACATGTGGCATTTGTCTTTTGGGGTCTGGGTTACCTTTTCAGAGTGATTGTTTCAAACAATTCAGAGTGATTGTTTCCAGTCTATCTGTTTACCTGCAAATTTCATTGTTATATATAGCTGAAAAATATTCCATTGTGTATATGCATATTTTTATTAACTATTCATCAGTTGATATATATTTAGTATGTAGGACAAATGTTATGGGAATAACCAACTACTTTCTGGCTGGATTTAAATCCTGTTCCATAAAATAAACTCATGCCTGATATTGTCAACTATACCAAAATTGCAACTGGCTTGGTCATAGACCCTTGAGGGGAACCTAATACTATTATTATTCTATTAAATGGCATAGTGTGGAACTGTCCCTAAGTTCTTGTCTTTGTACCCATACATTACTACATCTCTCATCCTTCTTTGGAAAAGGTTTTTTCAGTAGATGACAATTCATAGAGACCATGGTCTCAATGCAGAGAATAGAGAACTGGTCAATACGCAGAAAATAAGGGACTGTGGAATGCTCAGCTCTAAATGGGACATCTATATCACACTCCTCCCCTCAAAACTCAAAGATTACCCTAGAAAGGAGTTGAAACAGTCATTTTCAACCTATAGGTCACAATCCCTTTGGGAGTCACATATTAGATATCCTGCATATCAGATATTTACATTATGATTCATAAAAGCAGCAAAATTATGGTTATGAAGTAGCAATGAGATAATTTTATGGTTGGGGGGTCACCACAAAATGAGGAACTGTTTTAAAGGGTCTCAGCATTAGGAGTGTTAAGAACCACTGAATTAAAAGATATGAGATCTAAGAGCCAGACAGAGTGGACATAGGAATCAAAACATTACTGGCTAGACGTGACAGGGCCATTGCATACATGAAGTCAGAGTGATTCTGACTATGTTCAAAAGACCTTAAAAAGATCAAGCCATCAAACTCCCCCGCATGGGGGTGGGTTTCTCCTGTAGTTCCTACTCATAGTTGAGAAGCTGTTGGCAAATGATGGCAGGGGGAGAAAGAGTAAGTCTTCTTCAAGGATAGAGCCCTTGGTGGCTATCCGTGCACCAGTAGAATGTCTGGTGCCCAGGTAGAACTAATTGGACTCAATAAGCTTAAAATTAAAACAGAAAAATCATACGAAGTTGGGAGGGAAAAGTTCTAGGCATATAGTAGAGAAATTGGAGGGAAGGTAATAGGGAACGGATTTGATCAAAACTCATTGTATGTATTAATGAAACTCTGAATTTCAAAAAGTTGGAAAATAAATAAAGTGCAACTCCTTGGTTTTCTAGAAGTCACACAAACTCTTACTCCAGGACTAACATTATGGATTCATTTGTAGCATTTATCCACAGGAGACAATACTTTTGAGTTAGAGTCTCATGTTTCGCAGGATGTAACTACGTAGCCAAGAATGACCTTGAACTCCTAATACTCCTGTCTCCACCTCTCAAGTGGGATTACAGTGGTATCTAAAGAATCATTACTTTTGATTCTTTAGATTTTTTGTTATTTGTTTTTGTTTTTGATTATTCATTACTTTGGTAAGTTACTTAGCTTTTTACATGTTCAATTTTTAATCTCTGTAGAATAGGGAAATAATAATATTTCATATGGTATTATATGAATTAATACTTTGAGGAATGAATAGAGAGGTATTTGACACAAATTAAGAGCTATGTACAATTCAGTTATTGAAGTTCTATAAATTAATGAGTGAGAAATGGTACTAGGGGAATTAAAGTGTTATAAAACAGTTAATTAGTAGATTGAGTTTTCTTTCTGTTACTACAGGGAAATATGTGAGGCTAGGTACTTATTTTATAAAAAGTGTTGTCTGTGCATGGTGGTAGATGCCTATAATTCCAGCATTCAAGAAGCAGAGGCAGAAAGACTGTCACAACTTCAAAGTTATCCGGTCTGCATGTGATTTAAGCCAGCCAAAACTACAGAGTAAGAACTTGTAGGTAGGTAGATAGATAGATAGATAGATAGATAGATAGATAGATAGATAGATAGATGGATGAGAAGGGAAGGAAGGAAGAGGGTTAGGGAAGGAAAGAGAAGGAAAAAAGACAAAAGAAAAAGAAAAGGCTCTATTTAATTGAGAGATTTGGGAGACAGAGCTTCGGATGTTTGATCTATGCTGAGGCAAAAGGACAGATATGTAGAAAGAGACTTATTCCAAGACATAGCATCCCTTCCCTAGTCTCCAAGGTTCATTTGTTTCTCCCACACAAAGCTCTTCTATCTCTACTAGCCCCCAAATCTTCATTTGTCCCAGTATCATTCAAGTCCCAAGCCCTGTGTTATATCTGAGACTTGAGAAAACCTTCTCTAGCTGTGTGCAGTAAAGTAAGAACAAGTCACTTGTGTCCACAATTCTGTGGTAGGACAGGGATGAGATAAGTATCCCTGTTCCAGAGGAAACAAGGAAGTAGAAGGGAATAACTGGTCCAAAAACAGACTGAAAACCAGAGAAAACAGACATTGAGTCTTCAAACTCCAAAGTCCTCTGTGCCTTTTGATGTGTGTGCCAAGGTCTCAGTCATCCCCACATCAAGCTTTGCTAGTCACAGGTACTAGGTTGAATTTGTCTGCCATGGGTGACTTAATCATGAGATTCCATCTATACTCTCCTGATCCCTGGCCTCAGTGGAGGGTCTCTCAGAGGCTCCATCTCCAAGGCAATGGCTACCTGGTTTCTTAAGTTTTCTTTGAAATCACAGAAGAAGAAGCAGGAAGCCACTATGACCCCATCACTCTTGGATTCTGCACACCATGTGGATGCTACTTCCTGTCATTGCCTCTGTCCATCAGTGCCTCAGTCATGCCTGTGCCTGCACTGAACTGTGGCTATAGAAACTTCAGAGCATCTCTCCAGGAAGCGGAAAGCAGTGACCTGAGGTAGCCCTGGAACGTGAACCTAATAAGTGCTATCCTGGAAACATTGACTGCTTAGGACTCTAATACTGTGAGGAGAGAAGTTGCCAAGATTTCTGAGTTGTCCTGGAGGCCTTTGTCCCATCCTTTTATTTAACCACCTGACTGTGCTATACTGTCCCAAACATGTAGGGTCTTGTCATCATTTTAAGCAACCTGTCACTTTCCCAAATCTCCCCATTTTCTGCTTCTCTTTTGCTACTGAGTCACATTGTAAACTATAATAAAGTAGCTGATAATAACAATACTACATGCAGAAAATTTGCTGTTTAGAAATGCACATCCCAGTTCATTCCTTTTAAACTCAGCCTTCCACAGTCTCAAGGGCCTGGGCATACAGCTGTGAGCTCTTTACCACGGAAGAAAAGGTCTAGCCTTTGCTCTGGTTTCCTGCAAAGTCTCATTTCTATCTGAGACTAGTTTCTTGCTCCCCCTATCTTCTGAGTGCTCATCAGGATTGCCCATAAATTTCTGTGCTCAGTAAAATACTGTCTAGCCTGTTCTTCAAAACTCTTCCAATGTCTGCCCATTACCACTTCAAAGCCACTTCTAACTTTTAATATTCACAGCTAGAGCAGTAATCCTACTCCTTGGCACCAATTTTCCACATTAACCTACCTTCTTTTGCAACAGCAACAGAAGGCCGTTGAACTTATCTGAGGCTGAGAATTTACAAAGAAAAGAGACTTCTTTAACTCAGAGTTTTGTAGTCTGAAAGCCCAAGATCACAAACCCCATCTGCTTGGATTAATGAGGACCACCTTAACAATGCCATAATGTGGCAAATGAGTAGAAATGGAACTTGCTACAGGCATAAGGGACAAAGTACATAGTTTGGCCTCATTTTGTAACAACTCCAACATGAGCATTAAGCTCTTTCAGGTGTAATGCCCCAATAACCAGACAACCCCCACACCAGGATTCTCTTCTTAGACTCTTCAAATGTTGCTATTTATACGTTGAAAACAAGGCCTCCAGCAAAGGAAACTCTGGGAGACAAATCACATCCAAACTATGGCTACTGGTAAATAATAATATTAATGATGATGGTGGTGGTGGTGATGATGATGATGATGATGATGATTATGTCAAAATTCCAGATGATGTTGATTCTATGAGCCTAGACAGCCATACTTAGAAAATCATCTGCCTTTATTATATAATTACAATGAAAAGACAGCCATAGTGAAAAATTATTCATAAGCTTAGTAAGCAAGGAGAGTATATTTTGCCTAGAGAGATTGCCCATGGAGAAGATTTTGGAGGGGCTTAAAAGGGATGTTGTGTTACTAAGAATGATGTAGCCAGTGGGGGGAAAAATGGCCTGTGGTAGGTAAAAGAGCTGTGAGATACTGTTGACCTATCACGTTTCCAGTTGCTTGTGATTCAAGTTGTTGCTAGGTGGCAAGTCTTTCAATCCCATATCCACATTGTCATATCCAGGATACTCTAGCATCATACTTGGAAAGTGGAATCCCAGAACGGAGAAAAGCAAGCAATCAGACTTCCTGTGTCTGGGTTAACATCTAGGACAACTGAGGCAAAGCCATGGTCTCTCTAACTTTGCCTTCTCCTGAATGATTAAACTCTAAAATACTACAAGCAACAGGTTGACAGAAGCAGAAGTCACCCTTAAAAGTCATTGGATCTCACAGTCATGGAGGAGAAATGCCTTAAGTGATTGATCTCTGTGCATTGCTGGAGTCTATTTGCCTTTCATTTCTTTAGTGTTATGTCAAATGTAAACTATTAATTTAGGAGTCATCTCTGGAGGTGAGAGGAGAACATCAGAGTTGTAGCAAACTTAGCCATCACATTCAGACTGTCTGCTATAAAACCATCAGGGCAACTGTTTGCTCATGATGCCTACCAGACTATTAAAGCATAGGTCATTTCTAATAAAATAATATCCTTTTATTAAGCTACACTACAAAGAGGCCATCACTTCTGATTGCTGATTCTCAATCCTTGCTGAATTAGCTAGGGATCTTTTCTAAAGGGGAGTTTGTGAAAACTACCTACAGAGCTGTTAAATATCAATGCCCAGGTCTCATTCTAGGATAACCTGAGGTAGTACCAGGGCTGGAGGAGGGCTGTCGGCAGTACTTGCCACAAGCTCCTCCAGTGGTTCTAAGGCATCCTCCACCTTGGAGCATTGCTTGGGAAAATGTTTCTAGTCCACATAGCAGCTTCAGGCCCCTCATTCCTTTAAGAGAACACTGACCTCAAAAAGTCCTCCCAACATCACTTTGCTGTATAGAGACAGATCTATAGTTCTTTCAGGCATTGATTAGCTTTGTCAGTATTAGAAGCAATATACCTCTCCAGAGGCCATAAATCAATTCTGTCAGGTTGCAAACCTGTGGAATAATCTAGCAAAAGTGACAAAATGCCAAACAGGGATAATTGGTGGGCAACCCTGACACTAACATACTATTGAAGCAAATTGGAAAGATGGCAACAGTTATTTTGGATTTTCAATGTGGTTTTTATAGTAACTACAAAATTGGAATGGAAACACTTGTGCTCAAATTGATAGTGCCCTTAAGTGGCAAGAAAATCTCTTCTCAACTACTTTGGATCCATTATCTCTGGGGTCTCAGTGATGTAAAATTGCACCTTATCCTACAGAAAGTCACCATCTCTGAGGCCTGACAGATCAACCCCCTGAGAGTCTACTAACGTAGCAGCCACAGCTTGCTCAAACTCCTACTGAGTGATATGTGGAATTTTGATCTTGGGATAAATGGCTTATTTTTTACTTAATTATTTATAGACAGAAAATTTGTATGTAAGTGAACTGTATATTTCTTGCATGTGTCACATACATATATCTTGTTTTCATTTAAAATAGTTTATTAAGGAGAATAATTTTCATGGCATGCTTCTGAATCCAGGCAAAAAGTAATTAAGCTAGATATAAAATTTGAGGGCCATGAGTAATTCTATCACTTTCCTTTCTTTTAATATTAATTGTTGCAGTTATTTCTAAAGTAGCTGATGGAAATTTGCTGGGTAACTCTGGAATTCCTTTTTAAAATCTCTCTCTATGTCTTTCTCTCTGTCTCTCTCTGTGTCTCTCTGTGTCTCTCTGTGTCTCTCTGTGTCTCTCTCTCTCTCTCTCTCTCTCTCTCTCTCTCTCTCTCTCTCTCTCGGTACGTGTGTGTGTGTGTGTGTGTGTGTGTGTGTGTGTGTGTGTGTGTACATGTGTATGTAGGTGGGGACTGAACCTTAGACCTTGCACATGATAGACAAGTGTTCTACCACTGAGCTATATGCCCAGTCCTCTTTTCTAAAAATCACTGTTTAGTTTTTGAGATTATAACTCAATTATATCATTTCCCTCTTTCCTTTCTTCCCTCTAAACTCTCCCAAATACCCCCCTTGTTCTCTTTCAAGTTCATAGTCACTTTTTCATTAGATATGCATATGTATGTATGTATATATATATATGCATGTCTGTATACAAATATATGAATATAAATGTAATTACAACCTTTTCAGTCTTTGTAATGTTACTTGTATATATGTTTTCAGCGCTAACCATTTGGTGTTGGATAACCAACTGATGTGCTCTTCCCTGAAGAAGGCTATTTCTCCTGCTCTCACCATTTCTTAGTTGTCTATAGCTCTTTGTCTAGACCTGAGGCCCCATGAGCTTTATCTCTTTCATGCTATCATGTTCATTGGTGTGGTACCTGTTCAGGTTATATTTAGATAGCCATGTTGGTGAGACTTCATGGGTATAGCATCTCTGACATTTCTAGCAGACATAACATCACTGCAAACTTCCTGTTTGTCTTACTCTTTCTCAATCTTTTTGCCTCCTCTTCTGTGACTTTCCCTGAGTGTTAGGTGCAGGAGTTATGTCATAGATGCATCAGTTGGGACTTGGCTCCACATCTCTGTATTTTGATAAGTTGTAGTCTTCTGTATGGTCTCCATCTGTTACAGGAAGGAATTTCTTTAATGAGGCATGAGGACTACCCCTGTCTGTGAGTGTGAGGTAGTTAGGGGTTGTGCTGATTTACAAAAGTGACAGTTGTAGACTCTCCTCCAACATTCGTTACTTGACTAGCCCTGGAGAGTTGCCTAGCTTTCCAGAACCAGGCATGATTTCTCTCTTGTTGAGTGGGTCTTATGTCCAATATGAGAGCTGTTGGTTACCACCGAGGTATCCATGCCACTGTTGCCATACTGGTTGTTGTGGTGGTTCATAAGCATCATAGCTGAATAGGATGATTGGATGCTACCTTCCTTTGGAAGTGTGCATGGCTTCTTTTGGTACCATGAAAGCTAGTCCTCAGACAGGAGGCTTCCAGGTCAGATCCAGCTCAGGGACTCTGGGCCCTGCATCTGAAGTGCATGGTGTCTTTAGTAGTAGAGCCTTACCCTCCACCTCTTGGGAGCAACAAAAAGCAATGACAATAACCTGTAATGATTTGGTAGTCTCTCAGAAAACCCTGACTAACAACTCAAAAGAGGACTTCTCATGCCTGGTTCTGTTAGATAGTCTATGCCTCTTGTGGAGAGCATTGTCAGCCCAGATGGAAATTTTTCATTTAAACTATATACGTATCTTTATATATCAATTTACATGTATTGTAGCTACTCTTAGGTAGATAGTTAATAGTGTGGTTTCTTAGGATTTTTTCATACATCCTGTTGCTATGTTACCCTCTTTCTTGTATATTTAGCTGTCCCTTCCTAATTAGGGTCCCCTTATTTTCCCATTTCCCCTTTCAAATCACTTGTTTCCTGCTACTTCTCTCTCTATTGACCATTCCCCCAAATAACTCTTTTTACTTTCCAGGTTTCTGCACTTACTACAGGTTATCTATCTACTCATATCTGACGATGTGGAGCTGGGAGCCTCAAATGAAAGAGAACATTTGACATTTGTCTTCCTGATGCTGGGTTACCCCATTCAATATGGTCTTTTCTAATTACATCCATCTACTTACAAATTTCATGATTTCATTTTTCTTCACAGCTGAAAAACTATCTTTTAATAAGCTATCTACTTTGGAAATTCTATATACTAAGACTCACATTTTGGACATAAATGATTTTATATTTTTCAGAATAAACATTTCCTTCATCCATGCTAAATAACAATCAAACACATATTTTTAACTATGATTTTGAAAGCACACCACACCTTTAGCTTGGCTGGGGTATTTATCTGGGCCAACCTACATGAAGCCACTGCCAGACCATGTCTTCTGAATAGAACACAGTTATTCAATATTTTTAACCTCCAAAGAATCTCTATTATGGGTCTTGAATGTAGACTGGGGATAAGTTACATTGCAAAGGAACAGGCTCTGCCACCATCGTGTATTTCCTCAATACACAACCATTGCTCAGAAAGAAGTATCCAACAGAAAAAAGGTATCCTGAACCCAGAGGGACCGCTCCAGAGGATGAGGAGAAATAAAGCTGTTAAGGAGTACCCTCTAGGCCTTCACTTACCTCAGGGTAGAAACATAAACACATTTGAAACTCCGCACTGAGGGTAGGGCTGCAAGATGAAAAGAGACCGAGTTCCCGGCTCACAACTCGGTCTTGTTTTTCTGACTTGTAAACCATCAATAACAATAAGTAATTCACACCAGTAAACAATACATGTACAAATTTACATATCACAAACATCACACAGCAATTGTGTGCTAGTTTGAAAAATGAGTATTTTTTATGGGCCCTTCAAGTTTAAAACAGAAACCACCCTAAAGTTTATCACTTATTCCCCAACCATTAGTTGGTGAGACAGAGGTACACAGCAGATCAAAAATATCCAAGGACTGTACAGCCTGGATCCAGTGGCCAGTCTTCCTGAGTGGCTAAGCTAACATCTCCAGTCCCTCCATTTCTACCTGGGAAATGTCATGTTGCAAATGCTGGGACCAAAAAACGGGATGGATGCCATTTGTCAAGGTTTTCTTGAATAAATTTGTCAAGAAGACATGAAGCTCCCTTTTCTCAAAAAAAAAAAAAAAAATGTTTCCAATCACTCTCACTCAGGAACTGAGCAGTATGGGAACTTGACTAGGACCACTTTTGACATTCACGGAAAACCTGACTAGCAACTGGAGCATTAACATCAGAGGCTACCTAATGATTAAATGTCAGAACTGTAGTACATCAGATTTGCTCATGGATATTTCTAGGGTATCCAGCATTCACTTTCAAGCATACATAATCAATAGGTAAAAGAAATCCTTTTCTTAAGTAGCACTTGACCTATATCTTTTTGGGGGACTGAAACTGGACTTTGACATAGGGGCAAAGAAAGCATATACTAGCACATCCACACACAGTAATTTCTGGGGTTTAAGGCCTTACAAAAAAAATTTAATACAACACACACATACCTGTACACATATTTATACAAACACAGGGATTTTAAATAAATATTTAATGCATCTTTAAAGCTTCAATCACAGAATTTACAGTGGGAACAATGATAAAACCTTTAGTGAGAGAAACATTAGCAGAGTCTATAACAATATTGTAAATCATTTCTAAATAACAATATTGATAAGATGAGCCTTCTAAAATACCCAGGACACATCTTTAGCTAATTAAAACTAGATAATAGAAGTGACTCTTTTATCATTCACAATATTGCATCCCCGAATATCCCATGGTAAATGATTTTACCTCAGTAATAACCATGATCCAACATTCGGTTAGCAATTACCACATCAGACTTCATCTACTGGTAGCAACTGGTTAAGATGATATTGCCCTACATGCATTTATTTCATCATGCTAATAAAGTCTCCTGCTACACATGCAAAAGCATATTAACCTGTCTGATGTAATAAAAGATGCACATACATCTTTCTTGAAAAAGGATGATGCGTCAGTATTTCATTTCTATTTTGAAACTTAAGTGGGTAAGCACATTAGAGCAGAAAGTAACAAGCTATGATCTATAGTGAACACAATAACATAACTAAGTACCAACAAATTTCCCTATGAGGAATTGTATCTATTGTAATTTAGCCACATTCTGTTAACTTGGTGTTGGCATAACATCATGAAACTGCTCTTTTGCAAACACCAAGGAGAAGCCTGTGTGTCTGTACATCTTGTCTTTCACACAGAGTTCAGGAAGGCCACTATTGCCTTAAGTTAACTCTCTCGGAGTACAGAGCATGCATGAGCTGATGAAAACCTTTGATAATAATGCTGATGGGATGAATGATGGCAGTTCAGTGTCCTCTGGGAATAATCCCTGGCCTAGAGTCAGCAATCTAAGGAGGTTTGTAGAAAGAAAAGGAGAAGCTCTATCATGTTCATGAGTGATAAGCATTCTGTCTGCAGTCTGCTACCCAGGATCTGTCCTGGAAACTCTTTTCCTTTCCACGCTTTTCTTCTCAGCGAGTGCTTTCTCCACTTCTCAGTGAGGAACTTAAGGCAAGAAGGCTAGGGAAGGTAGGTGAGGGTACAAGGCAAGGCTACGTGCAATCAGAGACAACCTACCGTGCACTGTTTCTTCCCTCCCAACCATGGGTTCATACAAGCTTACTTGTCTTAAAGAATTATACACCTTAACGTTTTATAATTGATAAAATATCAGCAGAACACTAGCCCATGGGGGTAAGATTGACATGTGGGACACTTTTCTCTCTAGTCTCCAAGGGGTCATCCAATACTTGGCAACGCCTTATTAATGGAATTCTCCACTCTCCATGGAAGATGGCTTCAGCCCTAGTACTACCAAGCATGAGAAGTCCAGTTAATTCCACAAAGAGTGACTGAGACTCAGTTAAAGTTGAAGCAAAATGAACATGCTGCCGTAGTCAGAGCAGAGCACTCACAAATACTGTCAAGATAAGCAGATACGTCTGTATGCTATAGGGCTGGCCCTGGTCTTGGGTGTAGATCACAGAAGAGCATTATCCCAGCTAGAGTCAATCCCTGTACAACAGCTAAAGTCTCTTAAGATCTTGGAGGCAGGAAGGTTCAGCTCTCCCTTGGGAGACATGGCCTGTACACAAACAATACGGTACTAGCTAGAGGCCTAGAGAATAGTCAGAGGAACATGGAGGATTTAAAGACAGAAAAATACACCAAAGACAGCAGCACTGAGTTTTCTCAGGATGCATATGCTCTAGCCACACTGTGGGAGGCCAAGGTGACGCCCATGGAGTTTGGCACAGACGCTGGTGGGGCCTAGTGTGGATGGATATAGACCAGAGCTGGAAATCTGGTAACAAGCAGCCCTTCACAGCTTTGTGAGGACTGTGAAAACACAGGCCCTTTTGAGACTGCAGCCTCAGGAAGCAGGAAGCCATTTGGAAAGCTGAGCCACACACAGAATCACTTTTAAGTTTCAGGCCTATGGGCAAGGCAGAACAGTTCTAGCCTCCTTCTTCGGCCCAGTGAAACAGCTGTCTACAGAAGTGTTCTGCTGGGGAGTGCTGGACCTCGGGAGGTAAACATATTAATTTGGTGGTCTGTTTCTTGTTCAGATCAAAATGCAAATTGAGGACATCTCTTTAAAACTTACCATAAATACTTTTCTTATTTTATCCTGCTGTATTAAATTTTGCATTTTCCATCCATTGCAAGCTCACACTCAGAAAGCAATAAACAGCCTAAGAAGAGAAGGCAGAACTAGAGATGTTGAAGCCCATTAGACAACAGACCTGCTGTAGGTGGCAATTTGGGACCAAAAATTTCACTTACGCAGTCCAGTCTCTTCTGCCTTACCTCCAGCCCACCCCACCCACACACACTTGCCTGTGGCTTTGAGCTTCCGGAGACTTTCAGTCTAGAATCCAGTGCTAAAGTTTATGGTTTCCTGGGGTTTATGGTCCTTCCCATGAAGGTTTTCTGTACCTATTAATGTGCGTTATGGTTCCTCCTCTCACAACAGTGGCTCCTGTGAAAGCCAGGAAAGTTTTATGCAGCACACATGGAGACTGAATGGGACTTCTTGAGGGATCTGGGTAAGACTTTTGCTTTGAGGGGGTCAGGGTGTGTGTGTGTGTGTTATGTGTAAGAGAGATCGATTCATGAATAGATTCAACAGTTTCACCTTTCCACCTCTAATGCTACTTAGTTTGAAGAAAGAGAAAAAAAATTAAGATTTTTCTGAAAAAGTCCTCAAACTGTAATTTTCATTTCAAATAAAGTCCTCCATTGCTTGTCTTATGATGTTTGAATAAGCTATTTGCTTGAAATGACAGCCCATTAACAGTTCATTGGCATAAACTTAATCTTCCAGTGACCCCACATAGAACAATAGCCAAAACAAGGAACCTGCCAGGCCAGTTGTTCAGATACTAACATGGTCAGTTATTCCACTTGCTAATGGAGTCTTCCTCAAGACCCTTCCTCTAATGCACCACTTAAAAACTCAACCACTTTCCTCACAGAGGACCTCTGACAGCAGTGAAAAGCCAGTGCTGACACTTGGATTTTACTGCTCTGCAGATACTTGTCCATGCAGGTCTCAGCTAGGACAAATGGCACAATCATGGACTCCACTCGCTTTTCCCACAGTGGAGGTGGAGAGCATCTTCTGGCCATTCTGTCCTTTGCAGTTGTCTCCATGGAAATGTGCAGCCAGCGGGCTTACTGTTCACATAGGAGAACCAGTCTATTTGAAAATTAGCAGCCCTCCTAGCTTTACATGCTCAACTGGCCACTGTATAAAGGATGCAAGATGCATCCTGTGTCTTTCATAAAGTCCAGCTTGAGGTAAGCATAGTAACCAACTGCATTATCAAGAATTATCTTCATTGCTTTTGCCTGCTCTTGAAGTCAACTGAAAATAACAAAACTATATACCGCTCATTTAACACCCAGTTCTATGAGAGAAAAGATAATATATTTCCCAGCTGGGGATATCATTTCCCTCTTGCCTCGTGGATGGGTAACCTAGGGATCACTGTTATTTGAGCAATAAGAAGAGGCCAACTAGGAGTAATCATAACAATGGTAACACTCCTCCAGGTCTCAAAATGGAATAGGCATTGTATTCATAGTCTTTCTATGTGTAGAACCTCATTTAACCCTTAAAACATTTCTATTCATTACCATTTATTAGCATTTTACAGAGAAGTAGATAGAGACATATGTCCCTTTCACAGGATAGCCAGGGATTTACACATCTTTTGGGTTCCAGGATCCAAACCTCTGTAGCTATTCACTAGAGTGCTTAAATAAGACTGCTAGCCTTAGCCTTGATTCAAAAGAAATAACACTTGGGAGGCAGAAGTAGGTGGATCTCTGAGTTCCATGCCAGCCTGATCTACAAAGCGAGTTCCAGGATAGCCAGGGCTGTACAGAAAAGCTTTGTCTCAAAAAACTAAAATAGGAAAATAAGAAGATAAATAAAAACATATCCTAGATAGTTCATAAGCAGTATGTACATATTTAGACTGTATGATGTTTTCAACTCCAAGGGCTTTTCCACTTCTTAGTTATAACACATATATAATCTGTGAATTAAAACATAATTACCCATATTACTCTCAGTAAATTTCAAAATACTCAAAGTTATATCAATTCAGCCTCCATCTCATGATCAAGAAAGAGATGGCTTATGCATTTTCAGTCTGCCAATTAAGGACGAGTGTGCTTTGTAAAGTGAAGGTTATTTTGACTTTGATAAGTATATTGCTTACTGTCTGACCATAAAGTACCAGAGCTGGGGATGAATAACAGAATATTTTTTCCTTCACTTCAGGCATGATGACTGGACCTCCCTGGTTGTAAATTCCCCAATATTTGATGACTCCAGTGTCAGCAGCGAAATGATGCATAATAAACACAACAATGCATTATCCGCAGTTTCTTGATTTGGTGCCCAGTCAGGGAAGGAAGCAGTCTACTTTTGAATGGATTTTCGGAAATAATACACAGGCGGTGTCTATTGGAAAGATCTGAAGAGGAAAATTGAAGCTTGCTTTTCATGCTACAGTCTCCAAATTATCCTTTGAAACTGACAGTCGTGAGTGACGTGGACCCGTGTCCCACCATCACGGGGTTGGTATCAGAAAGAGCAGAGTATGCTAGCTTTCATCTGGCTGGGAAAAAGGAAACAGAGTTTATTTTGAACAGGAAAGGGAAAAAAGGTATTTGATGAAAGCCAAGGAAACAAGCTACCCAAATCCTTTGACGAAGAAGAAACAAAGGGAATGGGTTTGTGGAATAACACACAGACCTAAAAATAGTGTTTCAATAATTCACTAATTGTTCCATTTTATCCAGAACAATATTTTTGCAAAATCCAAAAGCTCACTTTAGAAGGGAAAAAAAAAAACTATTTTAAGGCCTGCCTATGATGAAATGGTATTTTTCAGGCACGAAGGAAATTGTAAGGCAAACAATAAGAAAGCACCGCATGGGGGGGGGGGGCATGCCCAGCTCTGCCCATGGCAGCTGCCTCCCTGTCCGCACCCAAATCAAAGACATGATTTGTTGCCAGGGACCTGAGTTGTGATGGAGTTCAACAGTGGCATTTCATAGTTTATGAGTTTAAAACTGTGAAGTGAGTTCCCCAAGGTCATGCTTAAGTTGTCTTTCTATTGTCTAAATGGCAAAAGGATGGAAGCAAAAGAGGCCATATCGTAAGCCCTCCCCACCTAGAAAATGATGACTTTAGCTCTAGCCCTTTGGTAGGGCAGTTCCCTAGGGCACACACGGCAATGGGTTCTGAATCCATGCATCCATTAAAGCACACCCTTAGAAACCCAAGAAGCATGTGTGGATAAAGTTTCCAAGGACAAGAACATCATTTTTTTTTAAATAAGGTATTAGTACAGCTAGACTTGCTTTATTCAAAATCAGCCTGGCCACAAAGTTGCTGCTTGAAGAAATGTCAGTGAAAAACTGCATTCTACTGTAAAGCCACCGTAACTAAACTCAGTAAACTAAACACACACACAACATCAAAATAGGACTGATTAGAAAGGACGCAAGCAGGTAGGTGGGGGTAATGGGAGGTGAATATGAACAAAATACAATATTTATATGTGTGACACTGTCAAAGAATAAATAATAACACAATAACACTATGAGTTCTTTCAGTGAGCAAAACCAAAGCCAAACATTTGAGATCTTCATTAACTTGAATGTCTTATCAATTAAGTGCAGAAGCTTTCCCACACCCACCAATTAAACTCTTACTGGCAAACCCAGATTGCAGCATTTGTATCAGAGAAATGCTGGTATTTTCCAACTTCTCTATTTTCAACCATTTATCCCAGAAGTTTAAAATGGGCCGGGATGGGGGACAGTCATGAAAATCTCTGAGCAGTGATTCTCATGGTCTCAGAAACTGAGTCATATCTTGAAAGCTCCAGATGACATTCACTCGGCTCTGAGCGCTGTTCTAACAGCAAGGCTACCCAACACCATGCTCTACCTGGTAGGTCTTTTGGAAGATGGGTAGACTCTAAGTAGGCCAGAGCTAACACATTTGCCTTCAATCTTGGGTGGAAAATGTGAAAACAGAATTGTAGAGTGATGGAAATAAAGCAATAACAAAGAAAAATAAAAAGACTTTTCTGATCCAGTTTTCTCTTTGCCTGTTAGCCCCCACTACCATTACTTATCCATAAAACAATCAGAATTAATGAGGAGTTTCCCCCAAAGCTAAGATCATCATGATCCAGTAGCAGGAAACACTCCATAATTACTTAGCATTGAGATCCAGTCCTGACCATTATTTTGTAAGTGTCATAGTTATTTGTGTCTTCCCAAGCTGAAGTATGGAGTCACAGGCATCATCCCAACTGCCCTTCAACTCCATCTCCCATCTATCTTCTACAGAATCCTGCCTTCCCCAGGACTCTTGCTTAGGACTGCAGCAACTGGGACAATGCAGCCTTTCCCTTTCCATCCTGCTTTGTCTTTATTTCATGTTGGTAATAAAATATATGAATGCATGAAATGAACAGTGATATTCACAGAAGAGCATATGTATGAACATAGGAAGAGGCAGTTCAGCTCAACCTATATGAACACTGCTGGGCATGGGTGGAGTACCATACATAAAAGGCTCAGATCTTTGTCAGCAAAATCAGCTAGAACACATCCCTCTCCCCATAAAACAGGTATCCCAGGTTTCTTAGCATCAACCACAGGAAGGACCACTAGCCTGATTTCCACCTGACTGTTACAAAGAGAAAGTCGTTCTACTGGTACCCTAGTTCAAGCTCATGCCACCCAACATGTATATTGGACATCCTCTAGTTTGTATCTTATAGGACCCCCAAGTGACATTTGCTGCCCCCTGAGGCACTCTAGGGGAATGTTAGGTTCTTTAGGAGTCAGGGCCTAGCTGAAAGAACTTAGTTCATTGAAGGAGTGCCCTTGAAGAAGATCCTGAAAGACCACTCTCTAGTGGCTTCCTGACCATCATTAGGAGAACAACCTACTGTAAGCTTCTCCCATGATGTACCATGCAAAAATAGGCCCATAGCAACAAAACTAAGTAACCATGGACTGAAATTTCTGAAATCATGAGCCATCCTTATAAGTGGATCATCTCCCAATTTTTGTTACAGTGGCAGAAAGCCAGCACATATATTAAATACTAGTCAGACTCCAAGAATACCCAAGAGTGAAGGAGGCCCAGCCTTGCCCTTACGGATCTTGCATACTCTAGAGAGAAGAATTGGAATGAGTGCATGTAACTATAGAAACGTTCATAAGCTAGTATCATCCAAATTAATGTACAGAGAGCAATCATAAATTAAAACGATTTTTCTTTGGGGCACATTCCGAATAAATGCCATCACCACAGTGGGAATGACATCCCACTTCTCATTTCTGTTTTCAAACATTTTAAAATCCCACCACCACCCTGCCTGGTAGCTTCATCCTGGGCCCCTGTATAGAGAAGGGAAAACGCTAGTGGAGAGGGATCGAGAGTTTCATTCCTCACATTGTTTATAATTATGGATTTGCGATTTGTAATAAAGAAACCGTGTCCAGGTTGATTCTACTGTTTTAAAACTTTCCTGAAGACAGTGTGCTTTCCTGTTGCTTACACCCAGGAAAAGCTGCCTCCCACCCCCGTCACCACTTTTCCAAGGCATTGAGATTGAAGGGCACAGGCTGTCCAATGAGCCAGTGGTGTTTCGTTTCTTCCTTGCAGAAGATGCTGTCAGGGTCAAGTCTACCAAATAAAACTGAGGAGGTAGCCTGGCAATATGGTCATGGGGCAGAGAGCAAGCATCATTCTACACCAGGACTGTGGCTGTCATATGCTGCCCTAAAAGGAATACCATGAGAAGAATCATCGAAGTGTTGTCAGCAAAAGCAGAATGGGAGATGTGTGCAGAATTTCCTGCATTAGTCTAGGCAGACCAAAAGCAAAGGGCTGTAAACTCCCTGCAGTGCAACTCAACAGAAGTCACTTTCCCACCCAGTCTATGTTTTTTTAATGTGAATTAACAGTGGGGTCCTGCTACTTATAATATCTCATAAGCCTAGGCTGGCACAGCCCTCACCTCACCAGTGTATTCCATGGCCATGGTGGTAGTGAATGCAACAATCTTTTAAAAATGCTTTCTGAAGTTGACAGTCACTTCTGATTACACATCATTGGCCAAAAATGAATCAAAGAGTGTATCTAACTTCCATGAGATGGAGAAGTATAACCCTTTCATGTTCTTGGAACAAGAAAGGCAGTCTATTGTCCACCAGTCTATAGCTTCTATCTGCATATCTTCTGTGTGATTACTCTTTAAGCAGAGAAAGAACCACTTGAACTTGTAAATGGGGAAACTAGCTTTTCAAAACCCATCATCACTGTATTACCATATCCATGAGTTGGGTCTCTTTATATTATAATTACTACATATTTGAACAAGTCGTCTTCATGGGCACTTGTTACATATGGGCAGGCTTGGGAGAGACATGAGTATGGCTTCCAGGGAATACAGCTCAGTCTGAAGAAATAGAAGAAAGCTGACATTATGGGTAGAAATGAAGGAGCCAGGCACTGTACTGGACACAGGGTGTGCGACACATCCTTTAATCACCCTAACAGTGCCTCAAGAAAAGTGCCACAAATAGGCATATAGAGAGCTTGAAATACACTATGGTCTCACATGCAATGGGGAACAGTGCTGGAGTGACTGTGTAGACTCCAATCTGTCTAATTTCAGAACCTATAGAGTGAGCCATGCTCAATACATGTAAGTAACCATATTACTTTATATTTACCCTTCTTAGAGCCCTTTCAATAGATTGGTTTTCGAATGAGAATGTACTCAGTTGCTTAGGGATGGACAGTGTTGCTCATCTTGGTATGGTTAGTAATTGCTCACACGTGCGCATGTGAAGTGTAGACCCTCTAGAAATTACAGGTTAGATGCGCGTTGGAAACTGGGCTAGCCTCTGAAGCCATATCCCTTTCCTTTGTTCTACCCAGCACATGAAAGACTGACAAGAAGGAAGAAAATGTTTCCTCGGTGAGTGTGAGGAAAGACACCGCTGTCAGCATTTTCTCTTATCAGGAGGGTTCTCTAAGCGAGAAAACAGAGAGCAGCTTCCACGCTGCAGACTTGAATGTGAAGATAATGGTCAGCAGGGCTCAGTGAGCTGCCCGTGTTCCTGTTCCAACAAGCTCTTGACAAGGGCACGCCTGCCAGGGAAACACAAAGCACCTCGTTCTGCCAGGAGACAACACACAGCTGTGCAGACCCTGACTCTGCTAAACCCGGAGACAAATGCACAAGCTGTCCTAAGTGTCTCACTCTACAGGGGGTTCTGCTTCCTTTCTCTATTTTAATTTTTCACTCTATGTCTACTATTTGATACGCCATAAATCAATCTCTCAATAGCATCCCCCCCACCCACCCTGTGTGTGTGTGTGTGTGTGTGTGTGTGTGTGTGTGTGTGTGTGTGACAGAGAGAGAGAGAGAGAGAGAGAGAGAGAGAGAGAGACAGACAGACAGACAGACAGACAGACAGACAGAGAGACAGAGAGAGAGACAGGGAGAGAGAGAGACAGAGAAAGAGAGACAGAGAGAGAGATCACAATCTTTCCATCTTACAAAGGCCGTGTTCGCTCTTCATTTCTTTACAGTCACTGTTCCTGGACACTGGAGATCACAACATGGCACTGTACTCTCCAATGTTTCTCCTTTGTTAAGGGATTGCTACAGTCACTGTTCCATCCCAGAATCTTGTGGAGCACATGAGCTATGCCTTTAATTGGGCATTTCATTAGAGAAGGATGGGGCAGAAAGGAAAACAAAGTGGTCCATAGTCACTTGTTTCAGGGACATCATTGCAGTCATCAACATCTGAACCCTACTGAAGTACAGTTTCAATTTCCCTTCTCAACCATGGGGAAAGCGGTGTTGACAACACATATTTCTCTCTGTCAAAACATTTCACTTACTCGGCAATCTGCGGACAGTTTGAGAGCCATATCACCAACTAGCAGCAACGGAGCGTTCTTCCCATTATTTTAAAATCAAAATGGCACGTGCCTCGTGAGAGGGGCAGGATATGGGCCAAGGTCCAAATTGAAAAGAAAAAATGCTAACAGAGCCAGCAAGCAAAGAGGGCACTGTAAATAACCCGCCTCGTTATTGAGCTACAGAGAAAGATGGGCTCATCTGTGCTCCATTCCAGCTTGAGGGCTCAGTCCATTGCCCTTGAATTTCAGTCTCCGGGGAGATCACTGAGGGAATTCTGTCAGCTCTCTGCTCAGTGCAAGTGGCAAGGTTTGACTCGTATTTTCGAAGCATTTCATGCCTTTGTATCTAATTGTTGTTGCAGGAAGATTGGTAGGGAAAGAGTAACGGGGCCACCTATTTCAAAAATAAATCCAAATACCAGTGAATGGTTAGCTTGGTATTTGTGTCTTACACAGAACTGTAAAAGAGCAGGGGTCTTAAATCGGACCCATACTGACAAAACTGCTGTGGCTCATGGACAAAGATATTAACTATGATGTAATCCTCCCCAATGGCTCATGTTCATTGCAAAATATTTAAAAGAAACAATGCTCGGGGAAATGGAACCAGGCTTCCCCGGTAAAGGCCTCAAGCTGCAAGGAGAACACTGGCTGAACGCAGGTCAAGATGCAAGGCTGGAGTGCTCCCTGGGGCAGTCAGGGAATCTTGACCACCCTGAGGTTCAAATTCATAAACATGATCGCTAAAGTTTGAGGGAGAGACACACCAGCAGAATAGCAAATTCAAGTCACTGAAGATCGATCCAAGTAGCCATATTTACCCTCGGGTAGCCATGCATCTCCCCAGGTTCGAAGGACGAAGGTAGTTTCAGCAATCACTGCTGACGGGCTTAGCAAACCGAAAGCCTCCCCCTATTCACCTCCAGCTACCTGTCAATATATCTTTCTGGGGTTTTGCCAAATGTATTGTCATCCATTTAGGAAAGGTCATCTAGGATGCACGTTGACTTGACAGTGGTTAAGAGCTTCTGTTAGAATCCCCGGCATCAGTCTGGCTGGGTTTTCCAACAAGTATGCAGTTTATCTTGCCTATAAAATTCACTGGTTTGTCAAGTTTGTACCAGCTGCTATCTCTTTAATGCAGATCACTGTATAATTTCAAAATAGCGTACTCTAAAATTACCCTGCTGCCCCCATCTGTCTGGAGCGCTGAAATGGGCCTCTTGCTTCTGTCTCTCATCTAGAGGGGTTCATTAATTTCTCCCATCCACGCTGTTACTCTGCACAGTGGTGACCACAGCCTTTGCCTTTATCTTGCTTCCTCAGTCACAAACAGTTACAGGCCAGGGAGATTGACTCTGAGCTTTGCCTTTCCATTCTCTCATAAAAAAGGAACAATGAGGTCATGACTAACTGGTGGCTAGCTACTCACAGTCATTCCTTTGGTTTGCAGCAACTGTAGCATTTAATGGTTAAGACAAATAGGAAGAATGGTAAAAAAGAGAGAAGGTAATTCCACATAAAATAGTAGATACAAAATAATGTGCAAAGGATTCTTTCTCTGCTCTCACTGCAGTCCTAATAAATATTTAAAAAATTAATTTTATTTTATGTGCATTGGTGTCAGATCCCCTAGAAACGGAGTTGCAGAAAGTTGTGAGCTACCATTTGGGTGCTGGGAATTGAACCCAGGTTCTCTAGAAGAGCAGCCAGTGATCTTAACCACTGAGCAATCTCTCCAGCCCCCAATATCTGAAATTTTAATTTGGAGGGTTTTAGAGTCTCAGTAGATAGACCAGGCTGGCCTCAGACCTTTTTATTAAATTTTCATTTATATATTTTTTCTTTTTATTTATTCTTCCCTCCTACACTAATCCCAGAGCTCAGGAGGCAAAGGCAGGCAGATCTCTATGAGTTCCAGGCCAGCATGATCTACAGAGCTAGTTCCAGGGCAGCTACGGCTGTTACACAGAGAAACCCTGTCTTGAAAAAAACAAAACCAGGAAAAAAAAAAGACTAAGTACAAACCCTGATAACAAAGATGGACAAGGCAACCTAGTAGGAGGAAAAGGGTCCTAAGAGCTGGCAAAAGAGTCAGAAATAGCCTCATTCCCACTGTTAGTAGTCTTACAAGAACACCAAGCCACACAACCATAACATACATGCAGATGACCTAGCAAGTTCACAGCCACAGTCTTTCCTGCTTTTTTTTCCAAGAGTTTTAGGAGCAAGATCAAGTCAACACATCATGAAGAGTGTTAAATTTTCCTCCAGAGAGAATCCCATCTATACTACAGTGAGGTGCCCTAGGTCCCCAAGAAAGGCAAATATGACTCACAGACAAGTCAAGGAGGTTCTCCTTTGGTGGGATTCAAACCCTAGAGCTTCCCTCAGAAGTCTAGGTCACTCTTGTTTCTCTGTGCCCTGCACCCTTCTCTAGAGCACAGCAACCTACCTTGGTATTGCCACCCCCTCTACTCTGAGTCTACTTCAAACATTCCAATAAATCCATGGTTGCAAAGTTTTTCAAATGATCAAGACAATAGTGAGTGAGAAAGGGAGAGGAGAGGAGAGAGAGAAGTTGTAGCTTTGAAAATGTAGATGATTCCTTATAAAGATTCAAACCTCTTGAATATAGGATGAAGACCTCTGCATATGCCAGAAGAAGTCCTGAAAAATTGGTCAGTTTTTGTTGTTGTTGCAAAAGAAAAAACAATGCAGATAAAGGGGATTGAGGGTCATTGGCTGGTGGTTCCTGACCATTTTAAACTTGGTTTCAGCATAGCTCTCTCCCCTTTCCATCTATCTGGATCACTCAATGGTAGCGGCATTTTTCCTCTCCCAGAATGTCTTACATTCAGCTCTCTATTAGTGGGCTATAGCTGGCATTTCCTGACCATATTCCACAAAGTGATGCTGTTTGGCTGCTTTCCCCAATCATGGCGAGGATACACGCAGAGTTCCTGATGCCTAGAGAACCACACACCAGGCTCTCAGAGGACCAAGAAGTCAGCAGATGATTCTCCCGAACCACTTCCCAAGTGAGGTTTAAGCCTGCTTCATCTGCTCTCTCTAAGAGTTACTTAGGGACTGTCCCACTAACTGAGAGAGGACCTAAATCAAGCACTATGCATATCAAAGTCACACTTCACACCTTAGCCACTGTCAAAGCTATCAGTTGCCCTCCCCTCAAAATTTCTGAATTAGAACTATCCAGAGAGCTATAAAATATCCACAGAATCAGTGTCTGAGTTTCTTTTTCTATTGCTATGGAAAAATACTCCAACAAAGGTAAATTAATGGTTTATTTCCATTCACAGTTCCAAGGTCCAGTCCATGACTGGGGAATATCAACAGGAGCTTGAGAGGACTGGTCACCTTGCATCCACAGTTAAAAAGCAGGGAATGATGGGTGCATGTTGCTTCTCAGTTCTCTTTCCCTACTTGACAGGCCAGGATCCCAGCCAGGAAACAGTGCCACATACACAGGGCATGTCCTTATTGTTAATATAATCAAGATAATACCCCAGAGACCTACCCAGAGGACCATCTCTTAGGTGATTCGAGAGTCTGTCAAGTTGACACTCAACACTATCAGAAGCAGCTAGACAATGGAGGCCAACAGCAAACTGTCACCATGAGGTAGAGAATATTAGAGGGGAGAAATGGCAGTCTGTAGGCTCACAAGTGAGGAAATTTCAAAAGAGACACAGGGACCTACAAGCAAGACATGTGGGTAAAGGACAGTGGCCAATGTGAAAAGTTTCTGCACCCCAATATTAAATCGCTCTGCTGATGCAGTAAGCCGAATCAAGCTGAATTAAGAATAAAAGACCAATTTTATTGGGCAAGACTGGGAGAGGAGATGGGGGAAACTATACGGCTGCTCTCTAGGAGACAGTTTCAATACCCTGTAGGTGAGGTCTGGAGCATCTCCAGCAGAGGAGCTACCACTTGGTGGGCTTTCTGAGAAGGGACAGGGTTTAGAATGGGGGAGAGACCAAGCTTCTAACTTAAAGACTATGTTTCTCCTGTACACAAACATTATTCCATGACTGTCTCGGGCCTTATTGGTGAACTACTGAGATGATTTTTTTTTCTCCTCCTTATTACTTCTATCCTATCTCAGGAATGCCCCCTTCATTTTAGCATTTATGAACTCTTTGGGCATACCTTCAAAAAGTTGATTCAAGAGTTGGAGAGATAGCTCAGAGATTAAGAGCACTGGCTGCTCTTCCAAAGTTTCTGAGTTCAATTCCCAGCAATCACATGGTGGCTCACAACCATCTATAATGAGATCTAGTGCCCTCTTCTGGCATACACATATATATGCAGGCAGAACACTGTATACATAATTTAAAAAATAAACAAATAAATATTTTTTAAAAAATCAGAATTCTTTCAACGTCCATGAAATAAAATATAATCTCGGTCTGTAAAAATGTTTTATTATTGAAGAGGGAATATAAATCAATTCAAAGTCAAATCTGTAGAATGCAGCAGATCAAACTTAAGAATATTTAAAAGAAAACAAATATATGGTCCCAAAGCCTGATTTAGTTATGGGACAAGAGAATAAATATGGGGGCTTCAGGTGTGTGGTCTCTGCAAGACCTACTGAAGTCAACTGCAATATGAAAGCAGTGGCAGATGGTACATGAGTCATGAGAAAGCATTGCAAACAACCATAAATGTTATTTATGAACACGGAAATTTGGATTTTACAAAAATGTCATCTGTCACAGAATATTATTATTATTTTGCCTTTTGGGGCATTTACTTTATTTTGATTATTATTAGCTATAGGGCTGCATCAAAAACATAAGAGTCAAGATTTGATTTACAAACTACATTTTGCTGGCAAGAGTACCAAAGAAATGAACATTTCCGTGACTGTAGTGTGCATGTGCACACTGAGAAGTAAATGTGCTAAATTGTCTCTGAAGGCAACTCCTATGAAGAAGGCCCTAAATGTTTTGCAGGAGTAATCTCACTGCAGAAAGATGATAGCTTTCCAGGGTGATTATGTGCAAGTGTAAAAATTATTACAATACATAAGCTCCTTGGGGGCCAAAACTGTGTCTTATGCATTTTAGTTTCCCTAGCTTGCCTTACAAATAGTCTACATTCAATTTATTTTTTTCTCAATTGAATGTGCTTTAATGAGTTTGTTGCAAGCCATCTCATTACATGATAGTCAACCCTTGAATACTAACTAATGATTCAAAGATTCCTGAACAATTTAGATCAATATCCTTTTAAAGGGGGTATTAAAACACAGTCCGCCATTAACATTTGGGTTGTTCCTGAACAATTTCAAGATGGAAAACTGTAACCTGTTTTGGAAAATGTCTTCATAAAATTACTGGAAAACTAAGCCTTTTCATACCATGTATCAAATTTTCAGTTGACAAATACACTATTCAAATTCAAATCACCCAAGCACATTATATAGCCATGTATTTGAGTTAGAGTCAAAGTTTAATTGATTTTAGGACCAGGGACATAGATGGCCAGGGAGATTAAAAAGCCTTACAATCCACATTTGGTCCCCAGAACCCACATAAGAAAGCGGTTGTGGTGACATGAATCTTTATCGCAACACTCCTAAGGCTGCCTGAAAGAAGGAGACAGAAGACTATCCCAGAAACTTGAGAGCCAGTTAGCCTGGAATAAACAGCACAGTGGAAACACCAGGAGAGATCCTGCCTCAAAAAAAAGGCAGAAAGAGAAAATCAACTCCTAAAAGTTGATCTTGTACACACGCATGCCTGTACCCACACCCACTCACAACATGCATGCATCTAAACACATACAGAGTGATAATACCATTTTTAAGTTTAATTGGTTCTCAATTCAACATTCCTACTCTTATAGATTTTAAGCATGACCCTAACTCAGAGTTTGAACTTCATACTGCATCAGGAACTATATATAGAATGATCTCAGTGGCCCAGACTAAGAAGCCCAGCACAGCATCATGAAAAGAAGGGAAGACTTCAGTCATTTTTCAGTTTCAGGAGTCTCTCTGTACCTTCAATTTAGGCAAGACTCACCTTAAAGGATTTTCCATAAAGACATTCTATGAGATAAGCTAGGTTTATCAAAATGCATAGAAACCTTTCACCTTCTCTATTTCCACATACAAACACAACCCCCCCACACACACACACATAAGCACATACCTACACATGAATATATAGTCTCTTCTCAGGATGGCCAATACATAATAATGCTAAGAAAACTTCTTTCCATTTTCAACATACTACATTCTTAGCCTGAGTATCTCAGCTAAGAGCTATAGATTGGGTCTCATGATGCAACTTTCTTTAAGAATCAACAGGAAATATTAAAATATTGTATGGAGCTATTCAATACTATGAAATGAGAACTCATAAGCTATCTTTTACTTCAAAGTATTCTTAACTTTATAACTCAGACTAAGGAATATGCATGCACTTTCTGTTATATGTGAGCCTTGAATGTCAGGGCCCACAATTGTCTTTAAATGACAAGGCCAGGACTTGATAGTAAGACCACTTCAACTAATACCAGTCTAAATCACTCACATATCCTCTGAGGCCCATCAACAGAAAAGAAGGGAAAAAATAGTTAGCATTCACATCAGCCTCCATTTGTTAATGGTCTTCCACCATGTTACAGCTAAGGTCTCTCAGGCTAAATGGTTTGCCAAGGTCCCTTTCCCCATGAGTGTGTGAAGGGGAACTCGAGTCCCTGGGAAATCCCGTGGCTTCTGGAAGCACAGCGCCATCATCTCTGGTCACTAGAAAACTCTTCTGAGCTGGAGAAACAGGCCCTCATCAACTACAGCTTTCCTCTAAAATCTGTGCCCGCATGCCTGAGGCAAATTGTCTTGGAAGAGCTTCTTTAGGTACGGCTGTCATCTCATCTGAATAGAGTGAGGTGATGCTCAGAAAAGGAAAACAAATGAGGAGTTTCCGGCTCAGTGCTGAGGAAAAGTTGAAACCTGTTCAGCTCTGGGAGTGTCTCCTTCTAACAGTGACTGCTCTGGCTAGCACCGTTGAGTTTCATTAAGTCGGGATGAGTCTGTCAGTTTTGAGCTCATGCATGCACATTTCACTGAATTCCAGACAGGACTAAACCAATCGTTTTACTTCAAAATGCACACTGTGGAAACAGGGATTCAATCTTTTCCTGGGGTGAAACCAAAATCTGAGCCAACAACCGATCCCCTTTTTGTATTTATAACTTCCTTGACTTTCTGTGCTGTTCCTTCTGTGGCAAGAGCCACAGACTCAAGAGAAAGGGAAAGCATTCTCCTCCAAGGATACAGCTTTGAATGTAACCTCTGATCTGGCTGCAATTTCCTCTGCAACATGTGCTGCTATATCTGGGAAACAGCAGCAAGCTGAAGCAAGACTTGAAGGTATGGAGAAAAAAGTGGGTGGAGAATAAAAATGAGTGAGAAGAAATGTGATACTAATGTAGAGAGCAGAACAGAAGAAAAGCCACAGATGTTGATCCTTGAGAATGTAATGGAATCAGGGTGAGTACATTCTGAGGCTCTGAGCCTTCATTCCAATGAGCTAGGAAGGAAGAAGCCACATGGATGGAGCATGCTGGTAAGAAAGCCAGGTCAGAATGCTGCTGCCCTATGCTCTGGCCCATTCCTAATTGAATTATCACGAGGAGTGGTGCCACTGAGGGCCCTTAGCATACATGGAATTTCATCAAAGCAAAGACTAGCTAAGAGCATCTTTGAAATTTCCCAGTGTATTAATCAGGGTTCTCTAGAGTCACAGAACTTAGAGAATGAATTTTTATATATATATATAGGGTGTCTCAGCTAGTCTTCTGTATATACTGGAAGAAGTAAGCTCCAATGCCAGTGAAGGAATGGATGGGCTAACACGGTGAAGGCAACCAGGCAAAAAGCAAAATTTTCCTGCTTCCATGCCCTTATACAAGCTGGAAGCTTCCAGCAGAAGGTGTTCCCAGATTAAAGGTGTGTCTTCCAACCTCGAGATCTGAATCAAAGGTGTGTCTTCCTACCTCAATATCTAGATCAAAAGATTATGTCATCACCACATCCTTACTCTTCCATTCTTTCTTCTGTCTTTAACCAAGGTCTGACCCCTAGGATTAGGTCTAAAGGAGGAAGGCATCAGGGGAAAGGCTAAGGCACATGTGTCTGGTTCTTTGTCATCTGACATGAGCTGAATGGTAAGACACATCTTTGCTTCATGAGCCTATGAATGGGGACTAAAGACTTGCTTCTAGGGACTTCTGTCAAGGCTCTTTGGATGTGGGCAATGCCTGGTCCTGGAGGCCTGTACTGAGCCTCTCATAAGCATTCAACAAACATTTCCTACAGTATTTTTAAAACTCCAATCTGTCAGAATAGTGTTGCTGTTCCTAGTAAGAAGGTGTCCTAGATATGATTACGATTGCTGTGTTGAAACACTGTGACCAAAAGCAACGAGGGGCAGGGAGTAATTGGCTTACACTTCCTCATCGCTATTCATCATCAAAGGAAGTCAGGGCAGGAACTCAAACAGGGAAATATGCTGGAGGTAGTAGCTGATACAGAAGACATGGAGCAGTGTTTCATACTGGCTTGCTTCCCATGACTTGCTCAGCCTCCTCTCTTATAGAACACAGGACCACCAGCCCAGGGATGGCACCACCTACAATGGGCTGGGCCTTCCCCCATCAATCATTAATTAAGAAAATGTCCTATGGGTTTGCATACAGCCCCACTTTATAGAGGCATTTTCTTAATTGAGGTTTCCTCCCCTCCAATGAGTTTAGCTTATGTCACATTGACATAAAACTATTCAGTACAGAAGGAAATTCATAATTAATATAATCCTCTGCCTGAACACTTAATTCTATGGGCAGAAGAGTCGAGGACCAAATGTAATAGAAGTCCTGATACAGCAGCTAAGGGAGGCACCTTGAGGTTTTCTACCTGCATCTAAACAATTTTGTTGCCCTAATGACCACCCCCTATGCTGAGCATAGTACCCCAATCTCCACATGCCATTGATAATCTCTGAAGGTCCTCCCTCAGTTTAACTCCCAAAAAGTACACACTTTCAAAAATGGTTTAAAGAATTCATAGGTGACATGAGCTATTCTTGATTTTCTTATATTGTTAGGAGTACTGCTCAGTTCAGAGCATGACTACTTTCACTAAATACTACTCAAAAACCAAGGTCATTAAAACACTGGAAAAATAACTGTCCTAGGTATTAAGGTTTATGAGAAGCTACTGTGTCATTCAGACATTCTATTTATGCAGTGCTGAAGCTGGGAACAAAAGGACAAAATGGGTACCCAAGGATGATAAGTAAAAATCTAATTTGACCATGACATTTCACTGTTGTTCTGTGTGTGTGTGTGTGTGTGTGTGTGTGTGTGTGTGTGTGTGTGTTTATATTCACTTACAACTCTCTAGGAGCACTCTCACCACTGACATCCTGAACTGAATCACAATGAAAAGACTGACTATTTTAGAGCAGGCTCAGATTAGAGGGAAAATATCAGTCTGAGCACTCCCCTACAGTAGCAGAAATGTTAAACTTGGGTATCTGAGGAGATCAGAGGGGAAATATGAACAGAAACACAGAGAAGAGAAGAGAAGAGAAGAGAAGAGAAGAGAAGAGAAGAGAAGAGAAGAGAAGAGAAGAGAAGAGAAGAGAAGAGAAGAGAAGAGAAGAGAAGAGTATGATGGGTTAGCCAAGTAGAAAATGGGATGGACAGGAATAAATCAGCAACATCAGAGATAAGGTTGGGCTGATATGGTGGCACATGCCTATTATCCCAGCACTTGGGAGACTTAGGCAGAGAAGAGAATCATGTGTTCAAAGCCAGCCTGGGCTGCATAGCACAACCTTGTCTCTAACTAATTAACTAGTTAGTTAATTAACAGTTGGACAGATAGAGAAGACAGATGAAAATAAGCAGTAAAATATTATAATCTTTTTTTCAAGGAAGAAAGAGGGCAGACCTTTTCTTTGAGAGAGGATCATTGCAATTCTCAGGTGGCCATTGAGTTTTCTGACATTTCTCTTTGTGTCTAAAAAGATAGACAAAATTACTGTGATTTAATGAGTGTACTAGGAGAGTGTCCATAATGCCAAACCAACAGACAGAATTTCCAAGAACAGCAGAGCCCTGCTAATTTGCAATTAATCCCAAGAAATGTTACTCTAACTCATAACCACCTTCTGAAATAATGCAACCCAAAGTCTTCCTAGTCTCAATGTTGCAAATCAATCATTTTCCTATCACAAGGTGCTAATTCAGCACACACTCACTTTATCTGTCTCAGGATGGTTGGAAAGGCAAGAGTTCTTCAACCTTGGGCAATAAAATAAAGATGTTCCTAACAGGAACAGCCTGTCGGGGAGTGAGATGTACGGGGCCTCACCTGATTTATCTCCAGTAATATCTACTGGAAAGACAGTGGTGAGAGTGAATTGGATTGCATAGTCCATGGTGCTTTGCTCTGAAAGGTGTTTTGGCTCGTTTTCCTGCTGCTTATACAGGCTGCAAATAAGGAAGTGCCCAGCTGACAATTTTCTCTTCTGATTTATGGGAAAGGTCATTTAATCCCAAGTAAGCATGTTTCTAAATATTAAATCCTCCAGTTCTCTCCACCCCTTCCTTGTCCTTTCATGTTTGTCTTGGTATAATTCAAGATTGTGGGTTGTTCCTATATAGCAAAGGCTGCCAAAATATCCTAGTGACTGTAAATTGGAATATACAAATTATAGAATAAGGTGTTAATCTACGATTTATACCTTATATTATATATGATTTATAGATTTATATGATTGTAAGTGAAGTATTCATCTATGAAGTATACATCAATAATTTCAGAGTTTGAATGAAAACACAATAACACTATATATTTGTTACTCATCAAGCTAAAATCATGGAATTAATTAATGAATACTGTTTTATCAAATATACATGTATATATTGAGTTTTTTGAAACAGGGTTTCTCTGTGTGCTCTGATTGTCCTAGAATTTGCTCTGTAGATAAGGCTAGCCTCAAACTCAGAGATCCACCTGCCTCTTCATCCTGAGTACTGGGATTAAAGGTGTGCACCACCACCACCAGGTTTATCAATATATTTTCACCCAACTTTTACAGAATGGTTTAAAAAATGAGGCTGGAACCTCCAAAATGTACAATATTATATAAATTTAATCTCTTTGTCTCACCTATTAATTTTCAAAATTTTTACATTATTTTCATTTAATATTCACTTAAGTTATTAAAAATTGCCTGGAATCATCATCATCATCACCATCATCATTTGCAGTACCGAGGATTGTATCTAGGTCTTTGTGCATGCTAGGCAGGCATGTTATTTCCAAATACTTAATGACATTATCTTCAATTACCACAGACTCCAAGCACAGAAAAGACCAAGTCTTTAAAACAATTACCTTTCTTAGCATTAAAGCAACAAAATTCTTATCATTAGAGATATCCCAGGATAAATTCACAGTAGCAGAGCTATTTATATCTTTTCAATAAATGTACATCATCAGGAAGCCAGAGCATAAATAAAGGCAAAAGAACACTCTTGCACTTGCCCTCAAATTTTTTTTCTGAAGTGTCCAGTACCTCACACTCTAATACTGTCTATATTAAAATAGTAGATCACACCTGCCAAGAAACCAAGGTGATAGCAGAAGGTCGTGGGAGATCTCTGCTGGTGTGTAATTGTCTGCCTAGGAGCAGAGTTATCAAAGAGTAAGCCCTGCAATTGGGAGAGACAGAAGAGCTCTTCATGATGGTCCAGCATGTGTACCTGTCACAAGAGTGTGTAGAGATGTCATTCCTACCCAGAAAATGAGAAAAGAGCTGGTAAAGCTGAGCTTGCTACCAAACCTCAAGAGCGCCCCAGATGGGTCTTCAGGTAACACAGGGCTTGGTTATTCCTCTTCATGTTTTCATCTAAAGGCTTGTTTTTAATCCAAACAACTGGTTCAAATGTAAATTGAGCTCATTTTAAAAGCTAAATTCATGAGGTACTTCATTCCAAGACAATATTTCACCCTGTACGAATATTGTCCCTTGTCCTGTTTTCCCTTGAGCCAATTCCACCAAAGCAGCTCAATTCAGCAATTCTATTAAGACCATTATTTGTCTTACTTTGACATGCCTGCTTGGCTTGTATATTATCTGGGCCTGGTAGAAAACCTCCCCTAAAGGTACAAGTCCTCAATAACAAACCCTTGCTCTCTCCTTTGGTATCCATACTGATCTTTGTTCATTTAAACCTCAAAAGATCTTGTGGCTTATGAGGTCATTTCCCACTCTGTGATTGTGGAACTATATTAGAATAATTTCTAAAGATTCCTTAAAATAACTAATTGTAGCCTTCACTGAGTTAAACTAATGTCCTGGTGCCTGAGAATTTTGGCTGTTCTTTAAGCAATGGTATACTGTCAGTTTAACCTCCTTTTTTATTGTTTCCCATATTAAAGCAAATATGAATCATTCTTCTAGCCACAGCCAAATCATCTTATCTCAGGCATTTAGCCACCAAAATGAGTATCTTGAGGCTGAAGACTAGACAGGAGTCTGGCATCCCTGGTATAGGCCAGAAATGCATCTCTGTAGCAAGCAGAGTGTTCAAAATAGGCTATTGTTACCCTGACAGAGACACATACATCTGAGGAGCTTCTGAGCACACAATCCTTAAACTGAATGACCAGGAATAGCACCTGCAGTCAAACAAGGAGCCCCCATTCAAAAGATGCTTTTGCTTTACAAAGGGCAAGTAGCCAAGGAACCGCTTGGTGGATCTTCTCAAGTGGCAAGGAGACAAGAAGCATGAGCTTATAAGCAAGGCATTTAAAAGCCTTCCCAAACTGAATTCAGTATGGCATGTATTTCCAATAAAGTAACTGATTATAATATGCAACAAATTTCTGCTTCTTCATCATTATACATAAAAAACAATTGCAACAGTAACCCAATCTAGAAGAAAAATATTCCACATTAGAGCTTTAAGGTGATTGAAAACCTTTTAAAATGTAAATAGCACACATTTGTGTTCTAGAGATATATGATGAGTTAAAAAGACTTTCAGACACCACACTAAATTGCATTAGAATGCATTTCTGTGTGGGAAGTTGTTAATCCCATTGATCAAGAATAAGACCACTATCACAGTTTAAAGCCAAATATGAAGCAAACTTTAACACTGGCCAGGTGGATGGGCTCCGGCCAGGTCCATACCCAGGTACCTGGGAAATGGCCCAGAATCGAGTATGGCAAGGGCTTAAGAAGGAAACCCATAATTCATTGCATCTCCCACCAGGTCCAATCAGGGGCAAGCATACATCTTGAAGTACCTCCCATCTGTGAATCCTCCGCCCACATGTAATCAAGCACATCCAGTGCAGATGAGTCAAACAAACTTGTTTAGAGGAGTGAAAACATTGACTTGTTCTCTCCCATAAACAACAGCCTCCAGCATTTCAGGAACTATCTGTTTGATCTTGGGTAAGGGGCTTGTAGATCAGAGACATTTTTGTTTCATGGATTTCTAAGACACGGTAATTAAAACTTAAAATGTTAACTTTGGCTCTCACACAGTGAAACAGAATTATGATTTCTATGACAAGAAGAAATGATACAGGATTTCCTACTGGTTTAAAAACAGAGCATTATCTTGCATTTTTTAACAGATACTAGTAAGAAGCAAATTAAGATGGAATTCACATTCAGATAACTTTACAAGAGTGATTTGAATGTTTTATTTTAAAATGTTAGCATTTACTAAATACTAGAAATCATGTCCTTTTGAGCATTTGAATTTAGAGAACAGAAAATTTCAAATGATATTATAAAATATGTAGGATGACCTAAATCTGAACTGTTGTTGTAACACACTCGTGGAGAGGGGAGAGAAGGGGTAGAGAGAGGAGAGAGAGGGAAGAGAGAGAGAGAGAGAGAGAGAGAGAGAGAGAGAGAGAGAGAGAGAGAGAGAGAGAGAGAGAGTTGATGTAGCAGGGTCTTTTCTGTTGTTCCCTTTGGGGGAGGGGGCCAAGTAGGTGCAAAGTCAATGGCACACAGACTCCAGGAGAATGTCTAAACAGCAAGCTCAGTTTATTCAGTTTGAGGCAAGCCTTATATACCCTCCACCCCTCCCTGGGGGGAGGTCTGATGAATATGCATCAGCTGGTGTGACATGGCTGTCTCTCATTGGTCCAGGTCATCTCCAGATCATGTTTCACCTGCTGTTGCTAAGGCCCTTAGGCAGATCCAGGCTGGCTCTCAGAAAGTATCTTTTTTACGTGGCTGGGCCTCAAGCCTGCTAAGGATAAGTCATCCCACAAGTTGCCATTATCTTTACCTTTAAACTGAGTACCAAACCATTTCTGAAGCCTCCTGGAAGATAAGCCACCAAATAATATGGTCTAGAAGGATTAATCAATTTTATATTGGATATTATATGTCAAATAACTCTATATGAATAATTTGAAAATATATTTAGTCTATTTGCATTACATCCAAAGCAACAGATCCCAAAGCGCTCAAGTCACTGTTGGCTTAGCCCCCTGTAGTTCTGACAATACCCATGGGAGGAAGAATATGACAAGAATCATGGCTAGACCAAAGCACAGAGAAAACCAACAGAAACAGCACTTACAAAGAAGAAATATAGCAGTGAATATCCCACATAAAAGGGTATTTGAAGACATCAGAAGAGATTACCTGATACAAAGCAGGGTTGAATCTGACAGTCTTCAGTTCCTCTATTGTCAAATACCTCAAGCTTAGCTCCTCTTCCCAGTAGCATGTCAACTCAAATAAACAACTATTCCCAGAGGTTTATTTCCAACACAAATATCTCTCCCTATTTGTTACCACATAGAAATTAAAGTTACAAAAAATTTAGTCTAGAAGTATTAAGTAATTTTATATTGCATATTTATGCCAAATAAATAGAATATGAATAGTCAGAAAATACCATATTTAGTCCATTTTCACCTATTACATCCAAAGCAGTCAATCCAAAATAACTCATCCTATTGTTGGTTTATGCCTCTGTAGTTTTGAAAATATCTATAAGTGGTAAAATAGAAGAACAATAATTCACTCCTCCTCATCCATATATATACTCTCTTAATTTCTCACCCCCACCTCACACATATACATGCACTCGTATCTATATTTGTATGAACACAACCCTTTCCTTTTCTCACTCTTTTCTGCCTTTTTCCATGGGAGTGATCTATGGTCTGAATGAAAACTGATGTTTATAGAATGTGTAGGATTTGCATGGTTTAAGCCACCCAGTTGGTAACAATTGGTTATGAGAGCCAAAGAAAAGCAGTATAGAAACTATCCACTACTCATCTCATGATAAGACAGAACACAGGGAATTCAAGCTCAAGGGTGTGTCTGCTTTTGAAGCCACATTTGTTCATTGTTTGCCTACTGCCATAGAAAGACTACTTTCCATAGTAGTCACATGGAAACATGTGACTACTCCCTGGTGTTTGCAATGCCCTTGAATTTTGCCTAGAAAGGAAAGCATTTTGTTATTTCTAAAAGTTATTTGACTTTGCTTTTAGAAAATCATGAAATGATGATGATGATGATGATGATGATGATGATGATTGACCTTAAGCATCAATTTCTTCCTTTCTCAGTCCAACATGTCTTGACAGTTTTATTCCAGGAAAAAGAAGGTAACAGATCCTAGTGAATGAGACCATTGCCGACAGTTCATTCAATTGTTGTCTCTTCCAGGACACTTCTTCCTCCTTTCACTGATCAACTTGCCCTGCTTTCTGAATTGTAGAAGACATTGTCTGGAAATGTTCCTGACTCTCAGGAAGCCCCCCCTCACTGTTCTCCTCCCCATTCCAAATTCCAAAAACCTCTTGTGACCATTGATTCATTGGGCATTATGGTTTCCATTCAGACCATATGAATAATGTCTTATTGTTGCATTCTGAAGAATGACAGTTGAATTCTGTTCATTCACCCTTTTCTCCCCACAAATATTTCTAAGGCCCTACTTCATGCCAGACCCAGTTTCAGATACATTTATAAACACAGAGAAATCTTTACCTGTGAGCCTGACATCCTACATGGGATGACTATGACAATGACTACTTAGATAATAAACACATGGGAGCAGAAGAGAAGAAACATACAGCAGGGTAAGTGGGCAGAGGGTAAAGGAGGTTCACAGTGGCCATAAAATGCTTCTGTAAGGAGGAAGCAGTTTGTGCCTGAAGAGGCTGAGGGAGTGAATGAGTCCATTTTGTGGCAGTAGAAGCTGCAAGTACAAAGCCCTGGAACCTTAGGGTATGTGTGATTAGGGAAGGTGTGTTCAGGGAACATCCTGGAGGCCAGTGTGGCTTGGCAAGTGATCCATTAGAGAACTGGGGAAAAATGAAGTCTAGAAGACATGCAGAACACTGAGACCCTAAGGGACCAAGTCAACTTCACTGAATGTGGATGGGCTATGTTGATGTGTCACTAAAGAATGGCAGACACTGCAGTACTGTCAGATACTACATTGAAGAATGAGAAAGAGAGCTGGAGGTGGATGTCATGTTCTCAAAAATACAGGCAGGGTGAATCAAATTCTGGCAACATAATCACAACACAAAAACATTCCAAATGAGACCAAGTCTGACATGCTATTGTGTTGTCTGTAACCTGGAATCTGGACACAGGGCAAAGAGGTGAAGCCAATCCAGGGCTGTCTTCAGAGGAAAGACACCTCACTCACCTCACATTAAGGTACCACAAAGGCTAATGTCAAAGGAGCAAAGTTCTGCAACTTTTCCAGGAACCAGGTAGCACGCATCAAGAGCCTTCAAATGATATGCTTTTTCATTTTTTCAGTAATTATTTTCAGAGTCCTTTTGCATGGTAATAATTATAACCTGTCATCTATCTCTCATATTGTAGTTTGTAGCTTTCAAGATTTCATTTCTTTCCTACCACTCTGTAAATTGTTTCCTAGAATATGAAGTATGGCAAAGGTAGGTCTTGGCATTTACCCAAAGGCTGACTAGGAATCTCAACTTGAGCAAAGGCCATCTACATGCTGAAAGCAAAAGCATATAGATGAAAACTGAAAATGAAAAGACTGTAAACAGTCATAAAAGACAAGGCAAGCTGGGACAGATAAATAAACAGTAAATCCAAATAAACAGTACTGTGCACAAGAGCTCAGTGACCCTCTGCTGGGTGGCTGGTTCTACTCTTCAATCCATAGAACACCCTCTTGGGGCATCCTGAGGATTAGGAACAGCATAGCTCATGCTCTTACACTCTGCAAACTATGAAATAAAAGAACAGTAGATGAACCATGAATCTGGTAAGTTCCACATCACAGCTTAATTCCAGTTCATAGGACTAGCTCCATGCAGCTCCATTCTGTGTTCTTGGATTATGGGTCTGTTCCACTCATGAAAGTGAAGAGAATGGCAGTATTACGTCTCAGAGCAACTATCTGCAGAATGATCCATCACCTGTCCTAGAAAAAGGATGGTGTTTCCTAGGTAACTTGGATGAGGTAAGAGCTACTGGCTAAGTGGACCGAGTTTAGATCAAAGCTCAAGATTTCCATTAAGAATTTTCTCTATCTGGGGAGGGAAGACTGTACATACCCAAAGCAGGATTGAACAAACTTGTGTTATATGTCACCAGGGTCTTACCATGTAGGTCAGTGGGGACCACAGTAGCCATGCTTTTGATTTCTTTAGATTGATGATTTAACATTCCTAATTTGGTTACTAGGTATTATTAGCTCCTGGCCTCACCTATAAACATCTGGAGACATTAGATAGCACCAACCTGTGCACTCTTAAGAGTCTCAGTGAACTTGAATTTGATCAGGAGCTGGAGACCCTAAATATGCCTAGCCTGCCTTGTCCATTTCTTCTCATGAAAACTGTGGAGGCCCACAAAGGTTTCCTAGTGGGATCTGAACTTGCTTTTCCCAGCAGAGTTGCATTAGACAATTGCTTGACCACATGTGTGGTTACCAGGTGATTAGAAAGAGTCTGCACTTGGCTGTACTAGGGGAGGTCTTTTGCTCCACCCCTTGGCATTCCTATAAAAAAGCCCTTTAGAAGAGACAGAAGGGGCTGGTGGATAATGATCCAGGCCCTCCTGAGGCTATCCTGTGTTTCTATGTGTTTTTCTCCCCTCTATCTTTCTATCTAATATCTCTTATCCCTCACTCCTCAAGAGTGCCCTGTCATAAAACATGGGAGCCAGTCTCCGAGCTGGGCTCCCACAGAAAACCACAGTGCAGATGCTTGTCCGCAGGCCTGCCTCTTCCTTGCTCATGAAGGACTCTTGGCTTTCCACAGAGCCTGTGCTATGTGCTATGTTTTCCCAGGGAATTCGGATGAAACGTGGTTGTTTTTCATTTCTCAGTCTTATCCAAATCTCATCTCATCATGTCTCGTACAAATAGTATAACTGAAACACGGATGGGACCCATTCTTCTGGAATCCCACAGCTGAGAATGAAGAGCAGATACCTAAAGAGCCCTGGGGCTCTATAAGGAAAGACACAGTGGTGTGGGTGCCAAATTGGCCAGCTATGTGCAATTTAAGAAGCAGAGAACTGAGGCAGAGGTCAATTGAACGTTCTTTAGTGTTAAGAAGACAAAGTCAAAGTCTGTCGACTAAAATTATTAAAATAAAAGAGATAAATTAAAGAAATTGGCCATTCGGTGAATTATCTTTCAGCAAATTAACCTCAACTGGACATAATTGGTAATAAAGAAGGAATGGGGGTTAGTAATTGTCCCTAGGGGGTCACCCAACAATTGCAAATGTTGGCTGTCATTGAAAACAAGCCTCTCACATTTTAAAGATCACTTTTAAAGCAATACAGGATGGTTAGATAGAGTTCAGATCATAAACATATTCCCATGGGACAGACGAAAGGGAAGAAAACTGTTCTATAGTAACACAAATGGACTCTGGGAGCATGGGATAAATTTCCAGGGACAGTGGTGTGCACAGTTCAAAACCTGTTGTGCCCCAAACAACTTAGGTAGAAATGACAGAGGCATACCTCACCACACAGCATTCAAAAATCCAAATTGGGTGAGATGTTCCAGATAGAGCGTAGAGTCCTGACACAAAACCCTTTCTAGGGCTAGAACTGAAAGCAGGTCGTGGCTGAAGTAGAAACAGAAGGAATGTGTTCAACAGGGTGGGCTGGAAACACTAAAAGGTCTTGAAGGGAAGCTGATCATTTTGTCTTCAGCTTAGAGTAAAGGAAAGGTGGTCATGGAGAAATCCAAATAAGAAAGGTTGGCATCTTGGCAAATGATGGCCAGATCCCACATCATAGGGAGCTCTGCAGGCCATGGGCTAATTGACTATGATTATCAAGAATCTAATTGACTTCACTTTGGATTTAGGAGGTTTATTTCATTTTGTCCAAAAGTAATAGGAACCACTAAAGGTCTTAAATGTGGTAGGAAATGATCCGACTTGTGTTTTAAAGCAGAAATACAGCCTGGGAATGAAGAGCAGAGGGGGAGGTTTTGAACAGACAAGGTGACTGGAGCCTTATTAACCTGGTCATATACCACAGGTGCCATGGTAGTAGCTTTGGAAATGAAGGCACGGAAATTCTCTCTCTCAATAGAGAGAAGGGAGGTTTGATGTTGCTTTCTGGGTTCCTGTATTACCAAGGCACTGGAGAGAAATAGCTTTGGAGTAAGGAAAACCAGAGCAGAGGGCAGAACTCAGTGGGGTGAGTGGGACTTCCTCTGCACTGTCCATTCAATAGTTTGTTAATCTTCCATATATATATATTACAGGCATGGAAACTTTCCTGGTCCATGTACTGTGCAAACAAAGGAAAGTTCCAGGAAGTATGATAGAATCACACAGTTTGTTCCATGGAAGATGGAACTTAGCATCACTTTCATGGGATCTGTTTTGGAAGAAAGGAAGCTCATATCCGTGTGTGGAAGAAAACTTTGCATTGTTGCTGGGCAACAGTGATTTATTGAGCACCTTTGGATTAAGAAACTGACCCTGAAATCCTGAATCCATGAGAAAGCACTGGGGAAAAAAAGGCAATGAAAAGCTAACCACTATGGTTCATCAAAAAGATCCTGTGAGCTCCTGATCACTTCAGTAATAGTATCTTCACAGGGAGTTGGACAAGGGAAAAGGGTAATGGAAATCATATTTCAATGCATATGTGCATGAAATAATAATGATAGTAAAGGAATAGTAGCTTTCTGAGTAGATAAAGTTGATTTTGCTATAGAAACCTGGTACACAATGAGAAAAATCCCATTATGTGTGACCTGTTCTACTGGCCTTCAGATAATCTAACATTTCTCCACAGTTGAGTATACACTAAGATAGAATCTATGCAACCCTGAAGTCACAAGGGCAGTCAGCCAGCAATGAATGCCACTGATGAGGATCCACTCAACTCCAGACTGTGGCACTCCTACAGATGCTGAGAAGAATACTCCCAAAGGGTGATAAATACAAAGACAGGTAAATGCCCTTTGTTGTGGAAGAAGCAAACACCATTCAGCAAGCAGAGTTAGTATTCTTAGCCACCTTCCCTGATGTATGTGGAGTGAGACAGTCAAGGAGGTCACCATGGATACATCTGGCCGCATCTGCTTGAGTTATCTGTATTAAACAGATTGCTACAGGGTGTAGGTGTTTTTTGTCTGGTCTCATTATGTGTGTGTAATGCCAATTAAATAACAGGAATGAAAATTAAAAAAGAAAATATCTGTCCCTGCTGAGTTTAATCTCATTAGTGCAAAGTCAAATGATTAGTCTTAAAAAGGGCTCAGACTTCAGTAAAGACAGTAGCAAAGTTGTAAGTAGCTTTTGCATCACACCAAGAAAAATCAGAATATCTTATTGATATAAAGATGATGGAGCCATTCCTATAATAAACTGAAACTATGACTTTAGTGGTAGTGAGTGTCTATGGTGAATGAACAACATGGAGACTTCATAACACTTCTCAGACTTCAAATCATAACTGAAAGCTACCAAGTCAACCACTTTAAGGATAGGTGTCATGTCCCCATAGATTGGTTGCAGAAGTAGCAGTTCCTTGCTTTATCCTGCTAGTGGCTTATATAATCTTGAAGCATCAGATTCTTCAGGTAATGAAACCACAGGTAGCTGTAAATTTGCCGCCAAAACCGGACAATACTTAGAGAAAATGAAAAATATAAATGTCTGTTAACATTAAGCTTCATAGTCCATTTAGGGTTTGAGGAGTTTGTAGTATGCTAACAAGGTACTAGTTCTTAGCTTGGCCTCAGGTGGAAAACCAAATTTCCCCTTCCTTCAGGAAAGGTAAGAAATGTCAGCAACAATATATATGAGAAACCTACAGCCAACATCATCCTAAATGGAGAAAAAAAATTGAAGTAATTCCAGTGAAATCATAAATAAGAGGGGCCTGTCCACTACTCCTGATTCCTTTTCAATATTATGTTCAAAATCCTAGCTGGAGAAATAAAGTATAAAGGGATACAAATAGGAAAAGAAGAAATTAAACCATCCTTATTTTGAAGATGACATGATATTATGCATAGGAGATCCCAAAAAATTTTACCAGAAAACATCTAGAAATGATCAACAATTAAGGCAATATGGAGGAAACCATTTGCAAAAATCTAGAGTTTGTTTATGCACCAATAACAAAGATATATATGGAAATAGATCATGGACACACACCCCTACACAACCACCTCAAAGAAAATAAAATATCTAGGAACAAGCCTGATCAAGGAAGTGAAGGACCTCTGCAGTGAAAATTTTACATTTCTGAAAAAAGAGTTAGACATTAGAAAATAGATATTCCATGCTCAAGTATTAGTAGAACTAATATTATGAAAATGACCATTCTATTAAAAGCCATTTACAGATTCAATGCAGATAAATAGAAGTTTCTCAGCACTAACCATGAAATCTTGTCCAAATTACTTAGTATCCCATGTGTGTAGTTTCCAACTACACAAAATAAGATAGGAAAATAATCAGTTCCAAAGCCCAGAATAATTGCAAGGGTTTGATAAGATAGTATAGGCCAAGCCCCAAGCAAAAGCAAGACCCTCAACTAATGCTCATTCATCCCATCTATTTGACAGTCTTGAGATAAGAGAAAACTAGAAATAACAACAACAACAATAGTAATAATATTCATCATAACAATAATAATTGACTCTTCCTGTCCAAGAAAACATTACGAGAAACCAGAAAGTCATCATGTAGCCTAGAAAGATAATAAGACAGAGATACGAAGACACGCTACAGAATGAGCCAAGCAGAAGACAGGGCCTTGGATGTCCTTGAGCCAGCCCCCACAGTGACAGCCTGGACAGCAGGTCTCAAACTCAAACCTTGGGTCTCCTAGTCCAGTACCTTCCTGCTACTCCTAATTAAATCCTGCTCACACATCCTTTGCCTTTACAAGTTTGCATTCTGTAGTTCTCCACCTGATTGTAAAGCTAAAGAACAACAAAAAAAGCTAAAAACAGTTCACAAGTAAGCAAATTGATTATTAGTAAACAATAAAAAGTAATGTATCTATACAATAGCATCTATATCACAAACCTAGTGTCAGGGTAAAATGAATGAACTGGCAAAAAGGCTCTTGGTAAAAGGTGTCACATGGACTTGTCAGTGCAGTGATTAAGTCCAATTAGATAGGGACACCATGCTGAAAAGACACAAAACAGGTGCCTTTCCCTTCACCCCAACTTTGGTAGCTGGTGGGATAGGATGGCTAACATAGTCAACCCTCTATGCTTGGATTCCATAGAACAATCTTGATTTTCAGCTATCAACTATGACCATTGCCTGGAATTCACTGGTGAGCAGGGAAGGCTATACTGTCCTTGACACTGGGATCCACAGAAGTTGAAGGTCAGGACATGCTCCATGAGGGTCTAACTGTGGTATAGTCTTGCTTGGGCCAAGAAGAGGCAAGATGGTATAGGGCCTGAGCTTCTAAGAACATAAGTTAAGGCAAGTGCCGAGACAGACTGAAGTGTGTCCACATACACTCACCAGCCTCGCTACACTGCTGGGAAAGCCTTTTTCTCTCTCCAAATAGCTAATAACTATCTGATACTTTATTACAAATTTTTAAAGAAATAAAGATAAAATCCTCCCATTATAAAGCAAACTATCATTACTATGTATTAATAGTGTATATGCTATATACATTACCACACAGCATATTGATAAAATAGTTTATTTTTTATCACACATAGAAAAATACATAAATATATTTTCAGAATCTGGCCAATGTTTAATGTCCTGGCTTATTCAGAGCAACAAAAACTAACAACTCAGGTGCGATTGATGAGGAACAGCTTGAGAGTTACATTCTTTCCTAAATATCTATTGATCCTTAGGTCTCTGGCTCATACAAATGCATGGACACATGTCTGCCCTGGAATTAAAGTGACCCTTACCTCAATGTGAGACACACTGATCATTTCTCAGGTGGCTGCCTACGAATGAAGACAGCAGAGGGCCACAGTCTAATGAGGTTTGTATTGACTGGAGAAGTCTAAAAGTGTCTGGCTCTCCAAGAGCTGGGGTGTGGGCAGAGGGAGGTCAGGGGCTTAGTCACAAACCACAGAGGTAAGGGGAAAGATAGAGGATGACCACGCAGCCTCTACAAAAGTGTGGCTATGCTGGATGATTCTTACATATGACTCGAGCAACCCTAGTCTGGGTACATCACATTTGCAACATTTTTTTTTCCTTCTGTTGTTCAGGATGAAAATCAGGGCTTCACACATGCTGAGCCAGCCACTCTATCACTGAGCTACACTCCTGCCCTCCAGGTCAGATTAAAAGAAACCACTAGCTTCTTAAACTTCAACTATGTTCTCTGTTTCTCAAGATTCTTCTCAGAAAGTAGCTATTCCAGTGCCTGATACTAAGAACGTTTGGTCTACTCTTCTCTTTGCTTTGAACTATTTATTTTAAAGATGAACAGCAATGGGAACCTAGCAATCACCAGCCTGCACATGTAGGTGCTGAGGAGGCCTTCATAGGCCTCCTGGAATGGGAGAAGTAACCCGTGTATCAGAAAGCTCACATATTGGTTCAGTCACACTCTATGCAAGGCAAGGAGGATCCTTTTGACCTTGTCTTAGATTTGTCAACAGAAATTTTACCCTCAGCAAACTCACCACAGATTTGCTTCCAACAAGGAGGTAATTGTCAAATTTGCTTGGCCACATGGTTTTGGGAACAATGGGGTCTCTGTATACAGTTCTCGAAACACCCCCCCCCCCAGGAAATACCAGTGCAGTTGGAGGACACAAACCTCAAATAAACACTTTGGCTCCCTTTTGGAAATACAGAATAAATTATGTACAAATGTATCCAACACGCAGCCTTAGTGAATGAAGTCAATCTGAGGAATTAGCCTAGGTCTTCATGTAAGTAACCATAATCACACCATGGCTCCTCAAATCATTTCTGGAGTTACAAAACAAAGCAGTCACTAACAAGCAAGAAGCTTGGTGGTCCTCAGGAAGAAACAATAGCAAATGGCTAGTGTTTGAAATTACCTTCACAACCTCAAGCATTTGTTACCCACACGCATAAAGTCAGGAGTTTTCAGTATTGTTCAGCTGAATATACAAGCTGGATATACAATTGGAAACATAATTAATTTGTTTAATCCTCACAATAACGTTATAAAGTAGATACTTTTCAAGGCACAGAGAATTCCTGTAAGATGGCAAATATCACATGGTCAATACTAGCAAAGCCAAAATCTAAAGCCAATCTATCAAACTGATTCTAGAAGGACGCTTTTATTCTATGCCATTTGGAGGTCCTATACAAAGAGCAAACTTGCATTTTGATCTAATTTGGCATGTAAAATCTTGTTGATTTCCCCTAAAATAATCCTTTCACAGAATAAACTGTGGGCAACCTTAAGGGAGCTGCTTGAAAAAAAAGAGGTCTTATTTCCTAGTCCTATTTATTCTCCCCAAGAGTACTATACTCCAAAAGAGAAACACTGCAAATAGCCATATATCAGACACCTGAAGCAATGGCCTCGGAGTATAACATTATTAAACAATCTCCAAGTAGCTTAGTGCTCAAACATTTAATGTTTCACTGCTGGCAACTTTAGCCTCTATCTAACCTTCTCTGGAAGAAACATGAATACTCCCCACCACCACCCCTCCACCCCCGATGCCTCTCCAGTAGTGTGTTTAACATGGATCAAATAAAACCCCATTTTATTCTGCATGTCTTTTGTCTGCAACAATAATCTTGAAGCAGAAAATGCATGTGCTCACTGGGGAACAGCAGAAAATTAATTCCCAGCAAATTTTGTCGATGACTGTCACTCACTTTCTCATGTAAAGGATTGTTCTGGGGCTGAGCAGACACATCATTAAGCGTTGCTGTGAGAAGAGATAGATAACACAAGTCCTATTTTGTAGGTCTGGAGTCTAAAGGGAAATCAGATCTCGCTTAGAATTGTCATAGTTGCGTAATTGCCCTTAAAATCCAGCTGTGAGCCGTGTTCCTACATGTATTTATGTGTGACCCTCGTCTTGTTGGACCCTACCACATGAATACCTTATCCTCAGGCTCAATTACCTGGCAGCTGCTCACGGTCCCTGATGTTCCCACTTCAGTTCACCGGCTTCACAGACAGCACAGAATCTTTGATCAGATTAAATTGCTCCTAGATATAGTCTGCTTAAGGACAAGAAACACAGTTTCTGCATCTCGTGGTACCACAGAAGTAGCATGTACTCAATAATGATGACTGAATGTGTAAACTCATGAGCTGCACCACCAGGGTCAGTAATAGTGTTTCTCCTTCCCCGGCACTGCAGAAAATCTGTGCTAGATAGCGGCGCATACCTGTGCTTTCCTTCTCCTAGTGTTCCTTTTTAGGCACAGGATGCAGGACACCGAGTACCTCCTCTCAGCCTGCCATATGAGTTACTTAAAATGTTATCTAAGAATAGATAAGAGGAGATGGTTGCCAGGTTATAATATAATTTGTTTTAGCATGACCGCTCTGGGTCCCCCGATCCAGTTCTTCTGGCCCTCGTCCACATGTGAGCTCAGCTTCTATTCTAGTCCAGTGCTCTCAAATTGACCAGGCAAGAATGAGAACCCTCAGCTTTGATTGACAGTCTGAGCCACCAACCTCGGGAAATAAATCACAGAGAGTCTGTGGAGACATAAGGGACACTGCTGGAGGGAGGGCCCATCATAACTGAAGGTCATGTGGCACTCAGGAACAGATGGGCCTGGGAACTCTCCATTTCAACATCTATTCTATGGAACACTGAGAATTCTGAGGTCTCCTCCTAATCACTGCAAACCCAGAGCTTCTGAACATCACAAAATGAACTTTCAACTGTTAGCTGTTTTACTAAATAATGGATCACCCTTAATAACAGAGACCAGAAAATGCCAGAGATTTTTATTTAATCTAAAAGGATTGCTGTCATGGTTCATACATAATTATTAATCGATTGCTTCCAATTTCCAACATCATGATGATTATCTCAAATACCTATTATATTGCTACTGCAAATACAACACAAATTTGGTCAATGAAGACTACAAAAGTATAAAACACACACTTTAGGAATTAAATTTCAGAAATACTATGCTAAGAGTCTGTATATCACATGCATTTCCTGAGAGAATAGGTTTCACATACCCATCAATATCTGACAACTCAATCCCTAACTTAGAATCCTGAATTTAGAATGACATAAAGCAGAATAAATAGTCCTGCTCCACAGAATGAAAGTACCACAGCCATTCAGGAAGCACAAATTGTGATGTCTGATGTCAACTGGGTAGTATCAAAAAGGCCTCAAAAACTCCATCTGGACACTTCACATTAGTTGCTGATGATGTACACACTACTGGGGGTTGTGATGCAGGTGTGTCTGCCATGAAGAACATCATAGCATCTGAAGAGCCTCTTTTGCCATGACAAGATATGGAAGAGCCACCTGAGGCCGAAATTGAGTCTGAACCCCAACTCTTTAGGGGAGATCCACAGAACAGCATTGATCCAAGGATCGGATCAGGAGCAGTAACTCACCTACCAATGCTGCCAGCCTCAGGAAAGATGAGCAGTTAATTACTGAGCCGGCTTCTGAACCTAAGGGGAATCTTAATAGACAGAACTAATTAAAATCAATACTCATATGGTAACCATGAGGGGAGAAAGGCACTTCACACATTTTAAAGTGGAGATGAATGGACAACCCCCAGTCTTCATGCCAACCATACTATCTGGCTCTCCAGCAAATGTTTGCAACAAGTCATCTTCCTAGAAAAGGAGAAAGGGAACCCTTGAAGACACCAACCTGAGGCACTGTGATTTAGAGGCACAGTCAAAGGTGTTCACAGGCCTGCATGGGGAGCCAGGGTGATGTTCATATTATAGAGTCCGAAGCTTCAGGGGAGGGGGATTGATTTATCTTCTGGCTTTGTGATTTTAGAAGATTTATTTTCTCTGGGCCCCAGGTGCTTCCTCTGTAAAATAAAAGGAAAAATTAGACCATCTTCGAAGATCCCTCTGTTATCTTATTCGGGAATAGCAGAATATATAGAAGAGCCTAGAATACAGGGGTTTAATAAAGGTGCAAAATATGAGCACCTCATTCAAAATAATGTTTCTTGTTCTTGCTTCCGTTTGAAGCAGTGGGTGTTTCATGTCCTGTTCTTTGTGGCTAGCTTACATGGCTTTACAGATGACCTCTAAGAACACAGAAACTTTAATACTGTTTCAAAATACCTTTTACCAAGTGATAAATGGAAGCATAACATATTGAGCCAAAACGTGACCATCACATTGAATTGTGGTTTAATCTAGCTTATCGTAGCATAGATATACATAGTGTGTAGGGTTGATTATAGTAGAAGGTCAGTCTTTTAAGTACGAGAAAAATCGTCCCAGCACAAAATTCCTGTGTGGCTGAAATAATGTTAAGTCCTTTCTGGCCTAATAATGCATACTGATGTCAGACAAACAAAGCTCTCCAGGGCCACATGATGGAATGGTAAGAAATGAACTCAACACACGGCAGCTGGGGGTAGAAGAGGAAAGCTGAAGTTTTACTATATTATTTATTTTAATTAATTGTATTTTGGTATGGAGTGCCCATGCAAGCTTATGATAGAGCTTTCCAAAAGGGTCTCCCTCTTTTATAAGTAATTTTTAAATCTTTTTTAAAGTAAAATATAATTATATCATTTTCTCCTTCCCTTTCCTCTCTCCAGCCCTCTCCATGTGCCTTTCCCCTTGATCTGTTTAAAATTCATGGCCTCTTTTTTAATTGTTGTTATACACACACACACACACACACACACACACACTTATACACACACACACATGTAAGTATATAATAGATATAAATATGCACACACACATATATTCCTAAATATGTAGATACAACTTGCTCAGTAGGACTCCATCTTTTAAAAATACAAGCATTACCATACTTTATATATTTCTCCCTTTTTAACTTAAATATCTCAGATTCTGTGTTTTATCATTGTACACCTTGTTTTAGTGATATTTAATTTTATGAATAAACCTACTTTGTACAACCAGTCCTTCATTAGTAGACATTTCAATGGTTTCTAGCCTTTTGCTATTGCAAGTACTGCTTAAATTAATAACTCGAGACACACTGTTCTGTGCATGTGTGCATCAATGTGTCTATGTGATGTGTAGAAAGGTACCTTGTCTAGGTAAGAGGTGTCACGCTACTGATCTTAAGAGAATCTGGCCAAATTTTTCCTGGTAAAATGATACTAGTTTATATGACCATCACACAAGGGCATTCTGCTTCCCACGTCTCTGTCAAGAGAGCATGCTATCAGTGACTTCTCTCTTGTAATATGAAGGATTTCTTGTCATTGTTTCATTTTGAAATGTGTTTTATGTAAGCACTTGTCTGCCTTTTTCTGGGCTTCCTATCTCCATTAAAGTGTACAGTAGTGGGGGCTGGAAAGATGACTCCATAGTTAAGAGCACTGACTGTTCTTTCCTGAGGACCCAGGACCAGTTCCCAGCACCCACATGGTGGTTCACAACCATCCATAACTTCAGCCAGTTCCAAGGGACTCAATTCCTCTTCTGGCCTCTGTGGGAACTGCTACACATGGCATACTTACATATATACAAGTGAAACACTCGCCCACATTTTTTTAAGGGAGTTAATGGCAATGGCCATATGGTTGTGTCTTGTCAACCTCCTTACAGTGAGTCTAGCTGACCCAGCATCCCAGCCACTGTCTTTTGTTCCCAGCCAGTGATGTGCATGTCTAAGATTTCATGCAGGCTCATTTTTCAGAGCTACCAGACTTCACGGGGGCATGAATCCTCTTGATCTGAAGCACCAGGAACTAAAGGGGGAAGTTTTAAGATCATCCTATACCAATAAATGAAAGAAGGAATAGAAGACTCCCAGCAGCCCCACTGTCCTTCTGGCAGAGCAATGCTCCCACACCACATGCTGGAGAATGTTCCCTGAATTGGCCTGATCCTCTTGAAAGAGACTGTAGACGAAGCTCCCCAGGCTCTCACCCTTTGGGGTTTTATTCTGCGTCTATTGTCTTTCTTGGAAATCTCTAATGTGGATGTTGAAGAACATGCCCTCAGTGATGGTTAAGAAACTTTCTCTCCACATCTGTTCAGAAGGCACTTAGGTCTTCAATAGTCTCCTTGTCCCTCAGTTTGGTCTAGCAGTTCTTATGATGGTACAGCTTTCAGAAACATTTACCATTCACAGAGCTTGAATTGAGGCTACAGGCTCCTTACATAACAAGCTGTACATAAGTTTGTCTTCTAAACATGCTTTTAACATGCTTATATTAAGTTTCTTTGTCTCCATGAGCCCATGTCTGTTCTCTTGATCTTGCCTCTTACCCGCCCTCCTCCTCCTCAATTCTGCCTTTCACACTGCCCAGTCACACAGTGACTGTCAACCACTTAGACACCTTCTAGGACATTTCACTCACTTGAAAGGACTTGGGAGGTACTGCCTCACCAGTTACACCCCTAATCCATCCAATGGTTTTAACAGCACATGACAATATCTTAGCTTTGCTATTAGCCATTAGGGTGAGTTGCACGATTTTCTTTTTAATCATTTGGGTTTGAAAAGCAACATCCCTTCTAAGTCCACAAGTCCCTATTTTTCTAGAATCCTTTCTTATTCCTGCTTGTGCTTGCCAGGTTTTCTTTTTTGAGCTTGCTGAACACAGTCAGCAACCACCAACCCATGCCACTAGGAGTCAGCTTCCAACCTCCTTTCCTAGGGCTCCAGATCTTTTCCGTCTTCACCAGTATTCACTGGCCCTACACCAAATGTTTTGTCACTACGTAACTTGAATTGCTATCTTTTGTAGCTAGGCCAATGCTACAGATTTTTATAGTTTTGTTGTGCTAACTCCCTATTTTCTCCGTCAGATGAGATAAACTGGGTTGTGTTGTAGGAACAAAAATGATAATACCTTAACAAAGTGAGTTTCCTGGTTCACATGACAGACCCAATACAGGCTGAAAGAGGAACGCTGCTCACTGTTGTCATTCAGGAGTCAAGCTGACAGGGCTTCATCTCAACAGGCGTTCTTAGAATTGTAGCAGAAAGAAGGAAATGTAGAGAGCACTCATTGGCCCTGGGTCTTTACATCTGTGTCTGGAAGAGGCACACACCAGGTCCACTCACATTGTATCAGCCAAACAAGCTTTGAGGCTGTGCCTGACATCAGAAAGTGAGGGCGTGTCGTGGTCTTTTTACAGTTGAGGGCAGCTAGAACGACTTGCTGATGAATATGCTAACTGCAACCAAAGACTACCATGGTCATATGCCTCCTCTCCATTCAATCTCCTATTCTCCACCCATTCTCTCCCTCTCTCTCCTCCCCCTCCTGATTTTGCTACCCTTTCCCTCTTCCTCCCCACCCCTTTCTTTATAACTGAAAGCATTGAGTTGGCATTGCTATAACCTTGAATATCCCTCTCTATACTAGTCTCAACATCCCTCTTCTACTAATCACCGAGATGAACTGATTTGTAACTTACTAGAACTAAAACCAGAATTCTTGAAGTTAAGTAAAAAACATCAAAAATAAATACAAACAGGCTTCCTCATCTCACCAATTCCTCAGCTGATCTTATTTCCTCAGACTGGAAGCTTCTGAGTCCTCATTGATGAGGTTAGGAAGCTGTGGCTTGTTCTGCTTCTCTGATCTTCCAGCGTTCACCCCAATACCTGGCTTCAGGTTTGATTTTATTAATAAGACCTTCTAACAATTCATGCTACGTCTGGTGCCCAACGTTCGTGGTACGAATTCACGAAAACGCCTCTTGCCTGTGGCCTTGTGGGCCCTAGGTCAGACCCAAGCTATACTCAGCCAGTTGTGGAGCACACTGGTTGGATTTACTGAAGGAGGCAGAGGCAGAAAGATCCTGAGTTTGAGGCCAGCCTAGGAGGCTTGCTAAGGAAAAGCTTCAGCCTGGGCCAAGCCACAAACAGTGGTGGTGGGACCATGGAGACAGTGGCTGCTGCTCCGAGTTGCTGGCCGCTTCTCATTGTGTTGGTGACTGCAGTGATGCTGCTACCTGGGATAAAGGGTTTACTGCTGCTTGTTCAGAGAAGAATTGCCTGAACCTTCGTGTTACAAGAAAGCATCAGCAAAGGTCAGTTTGGAAAAGTTTGGCAAGACAAATGGTGGGGAGAAATTGCTGTGAAGATATTCTCCTCTAGGGAAGAACATTCATGGTTCCGACAGACAGACATTCATCAGACTGTGATTGCTCCAAACCACAGAGGAGGCACCAAAAAAAAAAAAATGTCTGCAGGGAACCATGACCACGCCTAACAGCAACTTTGAAATCTTCAAAAGAATAACGGGACCCCACAAGGATGATTCCACATGGACTATGGTAAAGCCATTAAGCTGATTAACACCATGGAAAGATCGACTTTGGACTACAAACTGTTCAGGACAATTTTGAGATGGCTAGCTGAGATGATCCAGCCTGACAGACTACTTGAACAAGGACTTGAGACAAGCCCTGCACTTTCTCATTATGCAGTGACTAGACAAATGATACAGGACTTGACAATTAACCCAAAAATTTTCTTTTCAGGATTCCCTAAAGATATCTTCACCCCCAGAAAGCAGGAAGTAATTTTAAGAAAACAACGCCCACATTCCCAAGAGGTGGGGTGGGTAGGTTTTTGGTTGTTCAATGACTTATGGATAATTGTCATTGTTTATGATGGTTGGTTACAAGTTGTTAACTTTTAATGGTTAATTTTTAATTTTTAATGAGCAAGGAGATTAGATTCAGAGTTTTTGTTTGAAAAAAAAGAAAAAGAAAAAAGAGAATATAGATATGAGGTAGATCCATTGAATCTACTCTGAGAAAAAAAGATAAAGAAATAATAGGATAAATGGGTAGATCACTGAATCTACTCTAAAAAGAAAAAGGGCAAGATAAAAAAATGACAAAAGGTAATTATTGAATCTATTATGAAAAGGAAAAAGAGAGAATATGGATATGATAAGATAAAAAGGGAGATTATTGAATCTACTTTTAAAAAGGAACTACTTGTTTTGCATAGGATCCATAATGAAAATTTTTGGTCTGAGTTTATCAAATGTTACTGGACTGGACATTGTTAATATATATAATGGAGTTTTTTGTCTGAATCTGTCAAATGTTAATGAACTAGACATTGTTAATATAATTCTTGACTGTATATATTGTATATTCTTATTGTACATAGTTTTTCTTGTATTAGTTATAAGCTTTTTAAAATTTTAGACAAAAAGGGGGAAATGTGGTGGTATTGCATTCCCCAAAATATTGTGCACCCTAATAAACTTATCTGGGGTCAGAGAACAGAACGGCCACTAGATATAGAGGCCAGAAAATGGTGGCACACGCGCCTTTAATCCTAGTATTCCAGAGGCAGATATCTGCCTGGATCTCTGTGAGTTCAAGGCCACACTGGAAACAGCCAGGTGTGGTAACAAGAGCCTTTAATCCCAGGAAGTGATGGCAGAAAGGTATATAAGAATGAGGGCCGGGCGGTGGTGGCGCACGCCTTTAATCCCAGCACTCGGGAGGCAGAGCCAGGCGGATCTCTGTGAGTTCGAGGCCAGCCTGGGCTACCAAGTGAGTCCCAGGAAAGGCGCAAAGCTACACAGAGAAACCTTGTCTCGAAAAACCAAAAAAAAAAAAAAAAAAAAAAAAAAGAAAAAGAATGAGGACCAGGAACTAGAGCATGGTTAAGCTTTTTGGCTTTTGAGCAGCACAGTTCAGCTGAGAGGCTTCCAGTCTGAGGAAACAGGATCAGCTGAGGAATTGGCGAAGTGAGGTGGCTGTGGCTTGTTCTGCTTCTCTGATCTACCAGCATTCACCCCAATACCTGGCCCCAGGTTTGTTTTATTAATAAGACCTATTAAGGTTCATGCTACAAATTTCACTTAATGAAAACCTGAAATTTGTCAGTTTTGTCAGATGTCTGGAGGCACAGGTCTGATTATTATTTATTATGCCCATTCTAGGAGTCAATAGTGAAGATGTCTCCTGTTTGCACAGACCTCATATCATGACCCACCATGAAAGTTAACATGCATGCTAAGACAGATAGGTGTCATATGAATATATCACAGTTCACAGAATGTGTTGAGTTGCCACATGCAGCCACAGACATAAACTAACTGGTCTTGGCAAATATTCTACCTTATTAAATATGATGCTGCTATGCCAGATGACCTGCTTGGCAAATGTATAAAAAGAGAAAAAAGAAAAACCTCTACTATAGGAAAAGTGGTCTAAGTGGTTTCTCAAATGTTTTCATTTTCACATCTACATAAAGAAGGCCTCCTAAAGTACTACTTAGCTCTGGAGGCACTTGGAAAATTTGCCCAGTCCTCTCTGTTCATCAGACGTTCACTGCTTGTTGGATACCATTGTGGGTTCTCTGTCTTAATCCATAGTACAAACATCATAAGATTTGGGGGGGGGGAGGCTTTTGTGACAAAAGACAACAGCAAATGCAGAAACCCAGTAACTTGGGTGCTCACCTTGGTTGTCCTTTTTAATTCAAAGTAAGGCTTTGGACAGTGAGCTTCTCGGAGCTATGACTTCCACCACTGCAGAGTATGTGAGTTGGACTGGATGGTAGGTAGAGTGCATTCCAAGTTAGTTTTCTATGACTTGATTGTCCCTTTGAGCAGCAAACATCTGCAGATCTAATATTCCCATCAGTCTTACCCCCAATGATGCCCCTGATGTCCCAAAGTGGCAACATTTTAAAATTCCTTTTCTTTAACCACAATTAACTCAAGATAATTTAAGTGTTATTTTTTTTTAAATGTCACCACCCTGACAACTCTTTCAACCTCCTTCCATCACCTGTCCATCACTCATACTCCACCCTACCACCACCGAACTACTTTAGTATTGAGCTTGCAAACTAATCTGGCCTTACTTGAGCAAGTTCTGAATTTTATAATCATCTGCCTTGATCCTCCACTTCTGGGCTGCCAGCCAGAACGTGAACAAGAAACAGGAAGGGTCATTTCCTGAGGGGAATGTTGAAAGGCTTGCAAAGTGGCCGTGGGTGGCCTGGCCTGCCTTGGCTACAAAGCCACTCTTCTCTGTCTCTATGTGCTGTGTAATGAGTCATTGACTGGTACATGTGAGAGCTGAGTGTTCCTCGGCTGTGCTATGCAGTTGCTATTCCTCTCAATGTACCGGGTGCCACTCCAGAGAGTACCTTTCAAGTTCCAGAATGGGCCAGGCAATAAAAATCCACTGGTCTTCCTTCCAGCAGCAGCCATGCTCTCTGAGAGCCCTCGGTCTCCCTTTGAAAGACCTTCTAAATTAAACTTTTAGTTAACCCCCTTCTGCTGGTGGCCATGTCAGAGAAGCAGCAGGTGGCAACTGAGTTTCCAGAGATGGGCCCACCAGGAAGCAAAACACTGATGGGTACATCTCAGATAGGCAAGGCCCCAGAATGACTCTTGCTACTGCTGTGCCTTTACACGTTTGCCACTGCCATTTTCCTCTGATATCGGGCATGGTGTAAGTGGGCGTGGGGGGATCCCCATTGCCTTTAATGTAGTGTGATTATCTCATGGAATTATCCCATTCTACTGAGCATTTTTACCTGTAGATTATTATGATGACTTCTTCTTAAGCTGTACTGGCCAAATGAAGCAATGCTTTTATACAATAATAGTGTTAGCTTAAATAGAATGTTGATGATCGAAGGTTTTTTAATAATTATAGTAAGGAATTGTGATAGAGGTTAATTTAGTGGGAAAATTAATATAGGTAAAAACAGGATATAGTGTTTCTCCTGTCCCTGGAAAAGCAGGAGCTGCTGAGGACAAAAAAAAAATAAGAACAAGGAAGTGTCACACAGCTAGGATTTATGAGTTTCTCTTGAGGAGCTGCATAGACTGTGGCTTAGGCTAATGATTATGAAAAACAATTGAGTCCCAGAAGCTAAGACAGCTCAAGTTCTTTTAATATTAATGTTGGGAGATGTGTTCATGGGTTTCAGTGTGCATCATAGCTGAAACAGAGCTTTAAATAATGGGTTAAGGTTAGGTTAAGATGTTTTTGTTAATGGCTTTGAGGCAGAAAATCTTGGGAACAATTTAAAGTTTAGAAAGGCACATAGTTGAGTGAGGGACTTGTTGAGGTCAATAAACAAGAACAAAGGCAGCCTGGTTGTCATTAGCTGATGTGCCTTTCTAGCTAGGATGGGTTGTTGATCAAGGATAATGATTAATTCCTTGTACCCATTTCTGCCTTAAGCTTCCTGATATAAAAAAACTATTGATGAATGAGTATGCACCCTGAGGACTCAAAGTAGAGATGACTGATTCTTTTTCATATATAAAAGTTTAGATTTGTGATTCTTTTAAGATTTTTTTTATAAGATTATCTTTTGGGATAAATAACAAAGTGATTGATCCTTTCTTTGTAACTGCAAAATGCAGACTGCCAGTAAAAGAACTGGCTGAGAAAAATACCTTGCTTGATTACATTCTGATAATCTATAACAAGTTGATTGGACATAAATGTATGTGGGTTCTTAGAGATAATTTTTTCACCTGTAATATGTAAAATGTTTAATATTATAAGGGATATGGAAAACATGTTGTTTTTTACTTGTGTTCATTGTAATTATTCACTGTATTTTTCATACAGCTTGAAAGATTTTGCTGGGATATCTAAGCTGTAAGGGAAAAAATAAAGTTAGTTATAAGGAAGACATGAAGAGAGACATAAGGGATACATCTGAATAGAGGGAAGAAAAGAAAGAAAGAAGAGAGAAGATGATAGAGAGACCCTAAAGATGTGTGTGTGTTTCTCCTTTACATCATCCCCAGAGAGTTAAATTTACTCCCTCAGATAGAAAAGTCAATTGAGTGATTAGTTTGCCAACTCCATGGATCCCCCTCAATCCCTGAGCTGCTGAAGGCTGGTCCTCACGGGAGCAATACCCTTCTGAATTTTCTCTTGTTTACTCATTGAAATATATCAATTTTCTCAGGAAAAAATTTTAGCTACATGTCCGTTATTTCATTTTCAAAGAGTTCTTAACCTACATGCACACATATTTTCACTCATATTGCAAAAACTTGGCACTCAAGAACATAGCTATTTTCTCTCAAGAATTTGGCCTGTGGTTTGAATATACACCTATCAGAGGAGCATAATATGGTTATGGGACCAAATTTTATGTATTTAGTCCTCTTGCTAATGTGGAGAACTGGATAGAGAAAAGAAAAAAAAAGGAGAAACTTACTAAACAATGATCCCTGTCACCACACACACACACACACACACACACACACACACACACACATGCGTGTGCGCGCGCATGCCTCAATATTAAACCCACTAATAACTATTTTGAGCAGTATTTTCAACTGCTATATATTTTAAAGACATTGAATTAAAATGAGATTTAGGAAAATTCAAATATCTGTGTGACTATTAGTTTCATCTGCTATAAAGTGCAAACAGCTTAAAGGTTGTTTCTAACACTGGTTTCCCAGGCTCAGATCAACTCCTGTTTTCATTTGCCCTGCATGCTTCACTCAGAACAAACCTTACCAGGGTGTCTTGAGCGTTCCTGTTGCTTGGGAGCTGAGTTATATAAAAAGCCCTTACCAATTGCCTTCATCATGTCAAATCTTCCTCCTCCTCAGCTTGGTTCTTTTCATGGAAAGGAGCAATCTATAGTTCTTTCTTTTTTATTTTTATGTTTGTATATATGTATGTGTTCACATATGTGTAGGTGAGTGTGTTCATGAGGACATCAGGCATCCTGCTTTATCACTCTCCACCTTATTCCCTTGAGACAGGGTCTCTCACTGAATCCCAGTTCACCAATATTCAGTTTGATGTTTGACCATCAAGCCTCAATGATCCTCATGTCTCTATACCTAGCAGCACAGGGGCTACAGGTATGCCCAGCCTCTCCTGTCTCTTAGTGGGGTGCTGGGCATAGGAACTTAGATCCTTATGCTTGCACAGGGCACTTTCCCCTTGAACTACCTTTCCAGCTCCAGATTTTTAGATTTTTTAGCATTATAGTACTTTTTAAATGTGGGGGTGAGGATAAATGCTACAGGAGTGGTTCTTTACATAGGCTAAAGTTACTTTCATCTAAGTCTTTGAAGCAGAGGTTCCAAACTTTCTTAGATCAATGCACCCTTAGTCCACATAGTATTTCCTGTAGTCCACATAGACCAAAAAGAACAGTTCTGTGTATTGCCTAGTTTTGTTTATCAAGATCTGAACAACTTGGGAATTTATACCCAATGACTAAGCAGCTATGTGACACGATAATTTACATGAGTTGGAAAAGGCAGTTTCCATTTTTAGTCAGTGTTACCAATGGGATTTGGGTATCTCTTTGCTACTACCCTGCTTCTCAAACCTTGGAATCACATTGACCCACCCACACATCCTGTTCTATACTGATTTTCATGATTCTTACATTTTATCATAGCATGTATTCAAAAAACCAACTTTTGACAATGTGACAGTTATCAAAAGAAATGTATCGTGATCTGATGTTTAAACTATGTCCCATCTTTAGCTAGGCATTCATGCTGTGTTTCCTTTAAAAATTCAAAATTCCTCTTGAGATTAGTATGGTATTCTTGGGTACCTTGGCTCACAGTTTAAGGACCATAAGTCCAGGGTTCTATGATCAGATATAAAGATGTAAAGAAATTACTCCTGCAGTGGAAAGTTGGAGAACTAACCACTACTCTATGATGTGTCTCTGTCCAGATAAGAAGTTGGAAAACTCCAATCTGAGTAACCAGGTGTTGCTAAAGTTTTCCTAGTCCTGCCTGACCTATGGTCAAGACAAATCTCTCTCACCCACCAGTCCCACAGCCACTCAGACCCAACCAAGTAAACACACTGAGACTTATTTTACTTATAAACTGTATGGCCGTGTCAGACTCCTTGCTATCTGTTCTTATATCTTAAATTAACCCATTTCTATAAATCTATAACTTGTCACATGGCGCGTGGCTTACTTTACATCCTGCTCCTCATTGCAGTGGCTGGCAGCCCTCTTCTACCCAGCATTCTCCTTTCTGCTTGTCCCGCCTACACTATCCTTCCTGCCTGGCTACTGGCCAATCAGCATTTTATTTATCAATCAATCATAGCAACATATGTTTACATCCCACAGCAACCAGGTTGTGGTAGCATCAAGGTCAGACGATGACAGCTATTTCTAGAAAAAGATGAATGAAAGACTCCAGCTAATTCCAAAACAATGAATAGGGTGGAGGTCCTAGAAGACTGAGTCCCAAGTTCTGCTTCAGTGAGTGAATACATTGGTTTTAAATGTACAAAGTGGTACCCAGTGACCCCAGTGTCTGTGCAGCTCATAATATAAGTCTCTCACCTTTCTCCCTCTTTCCCTCTCTTTGCAGAATGTAACAATAAATTGTTCTGTAATATTTTACTGCTACTTAACTTCATTGGTGGAACAGTAAAGTGAGAGTCTCAGTACTGCACTTTCTGTCACCCAAGAGGCTACTCATCAGAACTCCTCATGGGATTTAGATGTCCTCCCTTTATAATACTCTTGTTAGACAGCATTTCCCAAAGCCTGTTCTGTGTGAATTCAATGGCACTGCTCGAAGTAATGTTCGGTGTTTAGAAATCTTGGATCACTTAAAACACACTAAGCAGGGCTTTGCAGAGCCCTTCCTATATTGTTGTACATCCTGGATCTTCAGAAGAAATAGTAATATCGTGTTCCCTTACATTTGACTGACCAGAGAAAGAAACATCTTATGGACTCATGCTGCATGGAGTTCACTTGAGAAGCATGTCAAAATGATATATTTTTTTTTGAGAAAAACTTAAATACATCTACTTGTTTTTAATTATTTTTGGGTGTGTGTGCATGTGTGTGTTCTCTCCAGGTACACTTGTAAAGATCAGAGGGCAACTTGCAGGAGTCTATTTTCTACTGTGTGGGTTTCAGCAATCAGACTCAGGTCATTCAGACATGGGGGCAAGTGCTTTACTCACTGAGACAGCTCTCTAGTGCCTACATGATCTTTTTCAACTCCTTTCTTGTTCTATTCTGAATTAATTTTTATTGGTCACATATCGGATTTATTTGATATTGCTTTCTAGGTCAGAATTATAATTTGAACACTTAACATATGTATGGAAAAGCACCACATGCTTTAAGTTAGTTCTTTTGTGTCTTGATTCTCTGTCACAATCTACAGTTAAGTATTGATCAACTGTTTGGTGTAATGGATTCCCGGCATACTGATGCTGAATTATGTCTGAAGCATACCTCATTATTGCTTGACAGTTTCCTTGCAGGTGAATGCTGCTAGTCTTCAGAATATGGCAATGCATGCTCATTTCTAGGCATGTATACGGTCTCCAAATTCTCCTAGGGCATGTATATTTTCTCTCTTAAAGCCACACTTATACATTGTATCACTGAAATTTCAAGCCCCTCGTTAAAAATGGAATAAAACAAAAGTGGAACCAGTTCGTTTTCCTTTTAAAATCTTAGACAAACTAAGAAGAACAATGAATAGCAACAACCAACCCCAGAAAAAATGTAGACACCAGAATGTCATGAAACAGATATAGTTTAAAGTCTGGTGGCTAAATGCTCAATTTAATAAGGAACCCCTTAACAAGGAAGTCATAACAACCCAGTTCCAGCTGGCACTGGAGTGAACTGGTATTCCATGCAGTTTACACAGATGTATGCTTTCTTGAGATAGAATGTGCTTTACAGTCACTGATCATCTGGAACAGCAGGAGTCTGTCTGAGGCTATTTGAGCTTGGGGATAGTACCTTAATTAATTAATTTTGTTTTTACATTCCAATCAAAGTTTCCCCGCCCTCCCCCTACTGCCCCTCTCCTCCACAAGATTTCTGGTGGAGGGTCTGCGACACCAACCTAGACACAAACCCTTCTACCTACAATTTGTCCTGCCTACAAGATGTGCTGGGTTAAAGATGGCGCAGAAATTGTGGGAGTGACCAACTAACGACAGGTCCAGCTGGAGACCCATACCCTGAGAGGGAGCTCACCCTTGAGGGCCAGGAACCAGAATCTGGATACTCTAGAGACCTAGGACAGAATCAAATACAAATGGCAAAAAAAAAAAGTCAATGAAATGGCTCCTAATGATATTCTGCTACATGCACAGATTGTTTCCTAGCCCAACTGTCATCAGAGAGGCTTCACCTAGCAACTGATGGGAACAGATACAGAGACCCATAGCCAAGCAGTAAATGAAGTTCAGGGCATCTTCTTGCCGAAGGATTGTAGGACCCAGTGGCGTCAAGGACACCTCAAGAAAACCCACAAAACCAACTAACCTGGGCTCACAGAGACAGAAACAACAACCAGGAAGCCTTCAGGGGACTGACCTAGGCTCTCTGCATATATGTTACAATTGTGTAACTTGGTCTTCGTGTGAGACTCCTAATAGTAAGAACAGGGGATGTCTCTGACTCTGTTGCCTGCTTTGGGGGCCCTTTCCTCCTATCAGATTGCTTCATCCAACCTTAATAGATGAGTGCATAACATATTTTATAGGAGGGAATGAAGTACTTTCCATAGCACCTGAGCTTAGGCCAGACTCAGGACCAACCCCATGATTGGTAGGGATAGAGTACCATGCCACTGTTTAGAGACTTCCTGTTTATGATATAGCTTTGAAAGTAAAGTTTGAGGGGGTTGCTTTTATAACTTCAGACTTTTTCAGGGAGCTGTGTGGATTTGTCTTTTTTATGGCAGTGGATGCAGTCTCCAATGAGAAAAAAAGGAACAAGCTCTCATTAGACATAAGCAAATCGAAATAAGTGAAAATTACATTGTGCTTGTAAAATAGTGATTCTGAGATTTCATGTGAATGACTACAGAGGCACACTTCAGCACTTCTGCCTACATGCAGTCCCTTTCCAAGGTGTTGATTGCCCATGGCAAAAAGAGGTGGGTAATTCCAATAAAATATTGTGAAACAGCAGAGGAATAGGTACCTGGAAGGACACACACAGAGATAAATTCATGTAATTTAATATAGCATGTCATCATAATTGTTTTACTTTTATTTTGTTCATCTCTTACTGTGGGCCTATGATAAATTAAGCCTTATGATAAATCTATATAAAGTTAATAGAAAAAAATCATAGCAACACAGTATGTATCTAATCAGTACTGTCTGCCGTTTCAGGCACCCTTGGGTCCAAGAGCACAGCCCCTGTGGATAGTGAGAAGTACTGCATTTGGCTGGGATTTTCCCTCCACAATGAAAGGATGTCTGCCCTGCTCCTGAGGGAGGCTCATGGGAGCACAGTGCCACAGGAGCTCACATGTTTGCCTTCAGTGCACTGGAGCTCTTGTGGCATTAACCAGGAGGCAAGGTCACACATGATGTTTAATCCAGGATTAGGCTTTCATTCCATAGGAAGAAACTAAAAGCTTTATTTAGGACTACTGTTAAGATGGGTGTTATGAATATGTATGTATGTATGTATGTATGTATGTATGTATGTATGTATGTATGAAGGTAATGGATATATGCTCCACTCAAAGTCTGAGGAAGAAATAAATGAATGAGGGACAAAAGCTCAGTTTCAGAGCTTTAAGAAAGAGAAGATCTGGGAGAGGATGTTTTACCTCCAAGGCGCAGAAGATCAGTGATGCTACAGCTGTCCCCTGAGTCCTGCTCCTACCGTGATTCCCTTCAAGCTCGTGGTTCTGTGGCTCTCTGCAGTGCAGCTACAGCCATCATCCATAAGAGAGAGTGACAGCGCTTCCCTCTAAGACAGTGTGTTTGGATTAGTGCAAGATGACATCCTTGACCCATCATTAGGGACCAGGAAACTATCCAGACACTAATTTTATCTTCTTACTTCTACCCAAGTGGCTCTTCTTTATGTTCTCAGAGTTAAAGAGTTCAAATAATCTAAGGAAAAAAACAACAGGCTTACATTGAGTTTTGCCCACTGAAAATCATCCTGCAAACAGGGGCAATGACTTAACCCCTTTCTCTGGCGGTCGTCATTTTTGTGTGAGTTTCCCGAGACCCCTTGCTTCTGTTCTCCAGTTTGTTGGTTTTCCAGTGGCCTTCTCATCATTTTCACTCACAAAGGCTGTTCTAAAAGCCTCTCTCCTTTTAGAGGCCCTCATCCCTGTCAGTCACAAATCATAATGTTATATTATTTGTAATTCAGATATTTAAACATGACCTCTATAAGTATTCAAAACCATTGAATTGAATTCTAAGTCATAGAAAAAATGTTGAAAAAAAACTTTCATTTAGTATTCTAATCCCTTCATGAATACAAGAAACATATTAAATGATTTGTCCAGGCTCACACAGATTTGGGAAAACAAAGAGGTATAGAGTCTATCTCTTCCTTCTCATTATAGGACATGTGTTATTAAATAAGCACAAGTGTATGGCAGATACTAATGCAAGGTAAGATTCATTTGGGATGTGGTTTAGAGGGATTTTTAGCATTATATATATATATATATATATATATATATATGCTACATTTAAATAATTTCTATCCCTCTTTCTCCCCTCTTCAAGTCATCCTGTGCCTTCTGCTCTTTGTCAAATACCTGGCCTTTTTATTCATTATTGTTATACATACATATGTATACATAAATACATGTATAAATACAATCTGTCGATCTCAGTATTGCTCATATGTAGATGTATTTAGAACTGACCACTTGGCATTTGATGACCTGTGATGGGGTCTCATCCCTGGCAAAGACTGTGTCTTCCTCTCTCAATAGCCATTACCTGTCTATAGTCTTCCTATGGGGAGGGGAGTTTTGTGAGACTCCTCCACCCATGTTGGCATGGCAATTGGTGTTGTCATCATGCTGGTCTTGTGTAAGCAACCCCATTGTTGAGATTTCACGGCTGCAGCTTTCCTGTCCTATATAGTCACCGAGCAGATATCTGGTCCTGTGACTATTACAACCTTTATGCTCCCTCTTGTATGGTTGTTCCTGAGCCTTAGGTGCAGGGTTTGTGTTGTATATGCATCAACTGGGGCTTGTGCTGGGTGGTTTCACTATATCAACTTGACACAAAGTAAAGTCATCAGAGAGGAGGGAATCTCAGTTAAGAAAAATGCCTCCATAAGATCCAGCAGCAGGCAAGCCTGTAGGTCCTTTTCTTAATTAGTGATAGATGGGAAAGGGCCCAGCCCTTGTGGGTGAGACCATCCCTGGGCTGGTGGTATTGAGTTCTATAAGAAAGTAGGCCAAGCAAGCCAGTAAGCAGCATTCCTCCATGGCCTCTACATCAGCTCCTGCCTCCAGATTCCTGTCCTGACTTTCTCTGATGATGAACAGTGCTGTGGAAGTATTAGCCCAAATAAAATCTTTCCTTCCCAAGTTGCTTTGGTCAAAGTGTTTGATCACAGCAACAGAAATCTTAATTAAGACAGGCCTGGGCACCCCACAATCAGTTGTTCTCTGCATTTTGACCAGTTGTGGCTTTCTGTAATGCTTTGCATCTGCTGCAAAAAGAATCTTCTTTGATGAGGGACAAGAGCTACACTCACCTGTGGGTGTAAGGATAAGTATTTAGAATACAGTTAAAAATTATAATGGGTTGGAAAAGTGATAGTAGTAGGTTCTCCTCCAGGACTCATGACCTCATCATCCGTGGATATTTGGCGAAGTTTCCAGAACCAAACGTGAATTCCCTCTTGTCGAGTGGAATTTAAGTCCAGTTAGACATTAGACAGCTATTGGTTACCCCCAGGATATAAGTGCCATTATTGCACTCTTGGAAATAGCTTGTCATGCTGGTCATTTACTGACACATCTCGGGACTGTTGAAGAGACCTTGACTCTGCTCCACAATAACACTGCCTATCTCCTTGAGTGATGAGGGCTGCTGCCCTTTCTGGTTTCAGGAATATGCTGAGGTGCTTTGAAAGAGGATAAGTGTCTCCATGGAGAGGTTAGGCTGTGTGCTAGATGAGTTTCTCTACCAGCAGAAGGTCCCTGCTCTAAATCCAAGCTGCCACTACCTGAGAAACCCCTGAGAGGAGGTCTGGTCCTTAAGCACAGATGAGGTCAGTGTGCCCTCTAGTGGCAACTTCCCAACATTCCAGTTAAGAAAGCCACAGAGTATAGCAACCAGACTGGGGATGGTCCTTCCTTTCATCTCTCCGTAATAGGAACATTTCCACAAGGAATATTCCACAAAGCTGCTTCTGATTTAACAGTCCCAGAAACATCAACATTTCAGTTGTCTCAAGGGTGTGATTACTGCTAGGGAGCAAAAACCCAAGCTACTCTCCTAGAACCCATGGTCATTTATATCAACTTACTGGCTCGTTTAGTTACTGGGGAAATTCCTCTCCATATATTTATCTCAAACATGCTTTCTAAGACAATCAGTTTCCTCTTCTGTAGTATAAGTTAAGTTTCCTGGGTGGAGAGACCTGATACAAGTCAGCGCTACACAAGTGTGAGCTGGCCAGCAATCATTATCCCTATTCTAGTACCTGGTTTGTCTTTTTTCTTCAAGATTCTCCTGCCTCATCTTCCGGAATTCATCCCCATGCCTCGATCATCACAGGCCTTGATAATGCATTACTCCAAGATCTTAAGTCACCCAAAAGAATAATGATATAACACAGTGCTAATTGAACATTGGCTATACGCACACATTGTCCTAACTCAAACCCATGTATTAATGTATTTGATTGCCACATCTGTCAGAAGTAGAGATAGCTTTTATTCAGCTATTATAGATAAGGAAACTGACACAGGAAAACGGTGCCACCTGGTTCCTAAGCACTACAGATAGGAGCAGAGACGATTCTGCCTGTTTCCAAGGCACATGCACTGCGTTATCACACAAACATGCGAATTCTCCTCTCCTGACTCAGGAAGAGTGTGCACTTTAGGTCCTCTCAGTGAAGCAAAGAACAAAGAGAAGGATAAAATGGATGAGTGAGCTCCATGGTCACAGGATGCTCCTGTTGATGCTGCACAATAATCACATGAGGGTCCCAAACATGATCGAATGCAAGATATTCAACTGTACTTTATCACCATTTTGAGTATTTTAAATACAAGTCACTACTTATAACAAACATTGATCCAAAATATGATAATGATTTTTGCCCCTCTAGACTTCATGTACATTTATGCCATTCAAAATTTCACAATGTTTTCACTGCATATTGAATAGATGTTATTTCTAAGTAAATTAAATTGTTACATATGGTTTTTATCCAAACCCTTTAATTTTTCAACTTTTCCTATAAAATATTCATCAACACATATTTATTACAGAAAATATATGCCTAAATAATAAATTCTATCATGTAGTCATTACTTGGAGAAAATACTGATTTCTAACTGTAAATTCTTAGCATTAAGAAGCATTAATAAGAATTCAAAATTAGTTCATCTTACTCTGCCATGATCTGATTAAGCACAGTTTCTGAAAATACTTACTCATAGATATTTCAATTTCTGATACCTTTCCTCCTATTAGGATTAAAGACATGTATAATGCAAAAATATCTGTCAGCTTAGATAGGCAAGGTCTGCGCGCTCCTCATACTTCCTCCCGGCAAGACGTCAGAATAAGGTTTCTCCGAGTTTCACAGTCCCAACAAGGATGCGTACATCAAGCAGCAACATCACCAGGCATTAGGATCACTAGGGTCCCCTAGCACAGCGGGTGCACCACGGCCCCACAGATGCTGCATTCTCTGACCTTCAAGCGCCCCTGGCTTTCAGATTCCGCCATCTCCCTCTCTGTGCTATCGCCCCAGCCCAGCCCGCAGTTTGGCCGTTCTGTTTTAACCAAACTTGTGGATGGGGATTGGAGGGGCTGCTCTGGTAAGTGCGTGTCCAGTGACTAAATGCCCATTCCTTCATCATCATCTATGGTGCCAACTGTTCGAGAGTCCCGCAGATGCCATCTTCTCTCTTACACATGCAGCACCTTTGACTGAAGTGGTAAGAGTGGCGGCCTCTTCCTTAGGAAGCAGGCTCTCAGATTTAAGAACGTATGAATCCAAGAAGGTGCTTTCTTAGGGAAGTAATGTATCGTAGTAGTTAAGCATAAGGGCTTTAGAGCCAGATAGCCAACATCTAACATTTATGTCTTTATCATGTCACTAATAGACCACCGTGTATTTCCGAGCACTCAGGAGGCTGAGGCAGAAAGATCTCTGTGAATTCAAGGCCAGCCTGGTTTACAGAGTGATTTCCAGGATAGCCAAGGCTACACAGAAAAACCCTATCTTAAAAAAATATATAGATATAGATATATAGATATATATAATGTATTCTTTAACAAGTAACCCCTAACTCATCAGCCTCAATTGCTTACCCATAAAATAGGGATGGTAATAAATACTATCTGCTTCAAAATGATTTAACATCTTAACATGTGAAGTGTGCTCTGGTGTGGGACAGAGAAAAACCAATATTTTTATTTAAAATGGATTAATTATAAATGCAATCTCTTTCTAAAAAAGAAAAGGGGATATGATATAGATATACAGGATATAGAGATGGTAAGATAAAAGGGTAGATTAATGAACCTACTTTTAAAGAACAACTTGTTTAAAATGTTTTACATTGGTATAGATTTTAGTTTATGTTTAAAATGTTTTACATTGGTATAAGTTTTAGTTTATTGATACAAACTTAAAGTTAATTTTGTTATACTGTATATATATTTCTATTCTTGTTTGAGGTATTATGTTTATGTAACTCATTTAAAATTGTAATGGATAATTAAGAAATAGATTAATAATTAGTCATCTATGATAATCATATTTATAGCCATGTTAGTTAAGTCTTCTAGGTATACATAGATATATTTCAGATAGATAGGTAGTCTTCAAACACTTCAAAGACCTACAGAATGTAGCATTTAAAATGTTTTAAAAATTTAGACGTTCTGGACAGTGAGACATGTCTGCTCCTGGCAGCACTGGATTTACTTTGGAGAGGAGGATGGGCATCGAAGACACTCAATATGGAGTTTATCTTCACCTTGGCAAAGATAGCCATTCAGGCAAGAAACTGTTCTTGCCTGGACTGCTTGATCGACTGGATATGCAAGACCCATGGAAGGATGACCACTGAACTTCGATTGACAAGATGGTCCTTCAGGTTCCTGCTTCACAGAGAAAACTGCCAGACATTCTACAGGACACTGAAAAAAATGACGGAGAGACTCTAGCCCTGTGAGCTGAAGACAGATGCCCCAACTTTACAAGAGAACTTTGAATGACTGTCCAGGCTGTCAGCTGTCCCTGTCTACCCTGCAAGACTCCCGAAAGTTGCTTACATCCTTCTCCCATTTCTCAGGTAATATTATATCCTTCTGAGGTCTTTGATGTGGTTGAAGACTAGATAGTTATAATTTCCTCAGTTATGATAAAAGATAAGTTAGATATAAAACCTTAAGCTCACAAATATAAGATAGATAGGATATCTTCTTTAATATTGTAACTGTAATTCTTGCTCGATAATTGTTTTGTTATATGTAATTTTACTATGTTAAAATTTAAACCTTCCTTGTTACAAAAAGAAGAAAAGGGGAAGTGCTGTGGATATTGCTCTATATAAATAAAACACTGATTGGCCAGTGACCAGGCAGGAAGTATAGGCAGGACAAGAAGAGAGGAGAATTGGGGGAACAGGAAGGAGGGGGAGACACTGCCAGCCACCACCAGGATAAGCAGCATGTAAAGATGCCGGTAAGCCACGAGCCACGTGGCAAGGTATAGATTTATAGAAATGGGTTAATTTAAGATATAAGAACAGTTAGCAAGAAGCCTGCCACAGCCATACAGTTTATAAGTAATATAAGTGTCTGAGTGATTATTTCATATGTGGGTTGTGGGACTGCAAGGCTTGGTGGGACCTGGAGAGAAGCTCTCCAGCAACAGTACTCATAATAGGCTTGGCATATATTAGGTATTCCTAAGAGGTCTGATAAATAAAGTTAAAACTGCTCCATGACACTCATTACATAAACACACACTCTGACTGAGGATGCGTCCACGCAGCTTTATTTACTCCTCCACACCCTGTCTTAGTAAGCATCAGTGTTACATGCAAAGACCACACATGCCAAGTTAATTGTTTCACTTGCTAGATGAAATATCACTTCAAATCTTCAGTATGTGGATTTCAAATTAAGTGTGCAATCAAGCATTAATGGTCTGATGATAGTTAACCTTCACATGGAAAATAATTTTACAGAGAAATCTTTATTCCTTTTGAGGCCATAAGAAATTATTTATTATGTATTAGATTTTGCTCCTGCAAAGTAATAGCAGGTTGGTGAGCTGTTGGGGTCTGAGTTATTCTCCAGGGTGAGAGAAGCCTTTGATTGTATTAACCTCCTGACCTAGAACTAGAGTCCACAAGAGAGTGCCTGGCTTCCAAGGAGTCCTGTACAGCACAACATTCCCATACCGGCTCACACTTGAGGCGGGCTCTTCTTCCCCCTCGGTCCTGAGGGCATGGCTTCCATCTCTTGTGCCATCTGTCTCTTCCGTCCCTTTTGGGTCCTCATTTATAGTGACTTTTTTAAAATTTAAATAGAAAGTTAAATTAAAACCTAAAATGGCATCTTAAATAAGATAAAAGCCCATTTTGTTATTCTGAAAAATATACCCGTGCAGGTGGAGCACCCCTAGTTTGAAATTTGAAATTCAAAATGCTTTGAAATGTAAGCCTGATATTTGAGACGCGATCCTTTTGTACATCCCAGACTAGCCTCGGATTCGAAACCCTCCTGCTTCAGCCTCGCTCACTGTGTGATTATAGGATGCACTTACTTAAAATTAAAAAAAAAATTAATGCCACTGTGACACCAAAAACAAACCAACAATAACAACAACAAAATATAGTTTTATGGAGTGGATCACAGTCAAATCTAGGATCACTAAAATTATTACATGAAGTTACCATCAGATCATGTATGTAGTATGTATCTGAAACATAAACTAGGTACTTTTAAAAAGTCAAAATCTGAAATTAAAAGCTGATTATCAAAACTGAAGCACTAATTCTTTCTAGTTGGTAATGGATGATTTTCAGAAAGAAGTGATACTCATTTCCAATTATCTAATGCTATGCCAGCCTCTTAAGGACACCAAAGTGAGACAGAGTAAGGCATGCTTGGTGTTTTGATAAGCACTGTGTTTCATTCTTTCTTTCTTTCTTTCTTTTTTTTTTTTTTTTTTTTTTTTTGACACAGGGTTTCTCTGTGTAGTTTTGGTGCCTGTCCTGGATCTTGCTCTGTAGACCAGGCTGGCCTCGAACTCACAGAGCTCCGCCTGCCTCTGCCTCCCGAGTGCTGGGATTAAAGGTGTGTGCCGCCACCGCCACCTGGCCATGCGGTGTTTCTTGATGGCCAGATTAAACAAGTTATCAGATGCAAACAAAGTGCCGTGAAATTAAATACAAGCCCGATAAAAATAAAACTACTTCTCTAAATTGAGTGCAATGTCAGAATCGCCCAAGGAGCTGGCAGAAACCATGGGACGCCTCCAGACAGGAAGGGAGCATGGTAGGGGGATCAGGCACCAGCTTTTAGACCTCCTCAGAGTGACCTAAACTATAACCAAGATAGAGACTTATTGTTGGAGAGAGAGAGAGAGAGAGAGAGAGAGAGAGAGAGAGAGAGAGAGAGAGAGAGAATGAATTACAAATACCTAAGGACACTTGGTTCCTTTTGTGAATAAATTTAACTTATTATTAACACTGGTTGTATATGCTTAAGCAATCAACCTAATCTCTCTACACTTTGATTTCTCACTTGTAAAATGATTATATGAATATCACTAGTTCTTTGTAACAGCTGTATTAAAATCAAATTCTACATGCCAAGTATTTACCACAGTAGCCTACACCGAAAACTTGCTCCACAGTCTGCTTGAAGTACTATCATTGTGGTGGTATTGTGTTCCCCAAAATATTGTGTACCTTAATAAACTTATCTGGGGTCAGAGAACAGAACAGCCACAAGATACTTAGGCTAGAAAATGTTAGCACACGCCTTTAATCCTAGCATTCCAGAGACAGAAATCCCTCTGGATCTCTGAGTTCAAGGCCACATTGGAAACAGCCAGGCATGGTGACCATCACGCCTTTAATCCCAGAAAGCAGCCTTTAATCCCAGGGAGTGGTGGTAGAAAGCAGAAAGGTTTATAAGGTGTGAGGACCAGAAACTAGAAGCATTTGGCCTGGTTAAGCATTTTGGTTGGTTAAGCATTCAGGCTTCTAGCAACAGTTCAGCTGAGAGTCATTGGGATGAGGACACAGAAGCTTCCAGTCTGAGGAAACAGGACCAGCTGAGGAATTGGCAAGGTGAGATAGCTGTGGCTTGTTCTGTCTCTCTGATCCACCAGCATTGACCCCAATAACTGGCCCCGGGTTTGACTTTATTAGTAAGAACTTTTAAGATTCTTGCTACAATCATTGCTGCTGCCCACTGTCCACTCTCAGGACCATTGCTGCTGCCCACTGTCCACTCTCGGGACCATTGCTGCTGCTGCCCACTGTCCACTCTCAGGACCATTGCTGCTGCCCACTGTCCACTCTTGGGACTCTCACTGCTGCTGCTGCCCACTGTCCACTCTCAGGACCATTGCTGCTGCCCACTGTCCACTCTCAGGACCATTGCTGCTGCCCACTGTCCACTCTCAGGACCATTGCTGCTGCCCACTGTCCACTCTCAGGACCATTGCTGCTGCCCACTGTCCACTCTCGGGACGCTCACTGCTGCTGCCTCCTTACCGCTTTCATTTTTATTGTCACTGTTTCTGCCACAGAAGACAGCAAATTCCTTCCAGCCTTAAGCTATCCTCCATGTAAACGTGACACCAGCACTTCACCGTGCTTTTCCTAGGACCCTTAACAACCTGCAAAGATTGACCTGCATGTGTTTTCCTTGTTGCCTGTGCCTCCTCAGCACCATTTTTATGTTCCACAATTTCCTTTCCTACCTTGAAAGAAAAGAGTTGTCAATTTCTACACAAGGGAAAGAAAAAGTACATCATTTCCCTGGGGCCATGAGACACTGTGGGGATTGTCTTCTTCCTTGCCTGAACCTCATCAAAATCTGCGTCTAACTTTCCATCCCATTCCAGATCTCCTCTCCCTATTTAGTGCCTCACTGCCACTCAATTTATCTCATGTTTTAGAAACTGAGCAGGGTTTGGTTTTGTTTTTTTTTTTTTTTTTTTCTGACCTCTGAATGGACCCTTGGGGGCTGTAGGGGGAATGTTGTGGGTTTTTTTCCCAAAACATGAATTTTATTTACATAAAATTATGCCATGGCCTATTTCTCTACTGCATCCAGCACACTCATCTACAAGATAAGTGTAATGACAAGAATTATTAACAAGTTTTTATTTAATAACATTCCCACCATGGTAGAGGTGTAACAACACCACATCAAAAAAGTACATCTTTGTAACAGAGCCACGGCCCACTCCCAGAGGACAGAACACTTCCTTTTAGCAAGGTCAGATGCAGGAACATCATGCACATATCTTTCTATATAAGAATATAGATAACCACTGGGAGTTTAGCTCAGTTGTAGAGTGCTTGACAATAAGCGGGAGATCCTAGGTTCAATCTCTACTAATGGCAACATTTTATGCATGCACACACACACACACACACACACACACACACACACACACACACACACACACGCCGAGATTCCTGGAGTGTAGTCTTACATAGAGGCTTGTGCTGACTATTTGTTGGGGGGAGGGGGATTGGTTTGGTTTGTTTTTTTTGTCAATCTGACACAAGCAAGGGTCATTAGGGAAGCGGGAACCTCAACGGAGAAACGACTTCATCAGATTGGCCTGTAGGCAAGTCTGTGGGAGCATTTTTTTTTAAATTAATGGTTGATTTGGGAGGACCCAACTCACTATGAGAAGTGCCAGCCCTGAGCAGATGGTGTTGAGTTATATAAGAAAGCAGATTGATGAAGCCATGGGGAGCAAGCCAATAAGCAACTGTCCTCCGTGACCTTTGCTGCAGTTCCTGCCTCCAGGTTCCTGCCTTGGCTTTCCTCAATGATGGACTGCAATCTAGACATTGGAGGCAAATAAAATGTTTCCTCCCCAAGTTGTTTTCAGTCACTGTGTCTTTATCACAGCAGTAAAAACTAAGACAAGGCTCTTGTGTGTTAAAGCCAACTGGATTTCTAAAGCCTCCCGAATAAGTGTTCTGAGTCATCACCAGCCTTACCCAGCATTACCCGTAGTCACCTATGTATACTTATACAGTTGTTTTCATTACAGACCATTCCTTCTGGGTTCATATCCAGGGCCTGAGATCAACTGTGATTAGCAATGAGAATACCAATGGCCAAAATGTCAAATGAATATACAAGAGGAGGAAGCATAAAGCCCTGAGCACAGACAGCTACAGAAGCCAACCTCAGATGCCTCGGAGGTAATTATGAAGTGTTTACTACTAAGCCATGAGAGGCTAAAGCATACCACCTTGCATTTAAGTTTGGTTCTAAAGATGAAAAGGAAAAGCATGGTAGGATGACATGGCTGAAGACTGACTCACATGTGCACAGCACAGCCCCGACCACTTGCAAACATGTGGTGTGCAGGCATTGCCTTCAGAGAGTCCAGGGACTGGGCAACTTGATCCGTTTCTTCCTCTTCCTCTTTGTCTCACTGTAACCCAGGACTTATTACCACCTGAGAGTAAGAATACACCCAATGCTATCTGGCCAGAGGTACTCCACCCCCTTAGTCACTAAGACAGTCTGGCTGCAAAACAGACAAGGAACCACTAGCTCTATGGCTTGAGGAACTTTACTTCTATTGACAAATATAACAAGATGGACAAAAGAGAGACAGAAAAACAAAGAGAAACCCATGAGAAGAGTATGGGCATTTTGGTTTAGGATTAAAATTTAGTTCTTACACTAGCATTTAACTATTCATCCCTAGTCAAAACTTCAAAATAGACTTCTATACTTTGCCAATTTCAATTTCTCTTATTTAAATGATTACAAAATAAAATACACATTTTGAAATACAACCTAGTAAATATGAGATGAAGAAGGGCAGTCACCAAGTGAGGTGAATGTGTTAGTGAAGGAAAATGCAATGTATTTGAGACATGTATTCCAGGACAGTCTTTAACCTCATTGATTTCTGCTGTTTGGAGGATGTACTCTGGCAAAGAAGAGTTGCCTCTGGGCACACATTACACAGTCAAATAGAAAGAGACAGTATCTGCCAAAAGAATTTATAATCTTCGGAGTGCAGATAAACACCGTACACTCACACACTTGTTAGTATGCACAAGCATACAGCCTGAGTGTGGAGAGAAGATTTGGTATTCTGGGTGCCGAAGCGCCAAGTGGGGCATCAGCGGGCACACGGAAGGGAGCTCAGTTACTCCAGAAACTTTTCTGGTAACTTCGTACAAAAATCTATTGTTTATTAATTATCAGCAAGAAATGCACCATATGCTAGGGATTTCAGCAAATATTCTGACTCATCTTCACCCCAGGCACAGAGAACAGCAAAGGACAAACAACAATCCTGGGGGAGGTAATATTAGCTGCACCGTGTCGTTTAAAGATGAAATGCCCTTTGTCACAACAGAGTGCCTCAGGGAGATACTGCACATATCTCAGGAGCAAACTGGTGATGTTTCTGATTCCCCTGGGCATATACTTCTCTACTCTCAGTTTCAGGGAGATTGTGTGGTGCAGAATTCTGATGGAGTCTTTGTGAGCCCAGTCTGAGCTTTCACTGAAATACCACAGGCTGCATAAGTAAATTAGAAGAAAAAGAATGCTAGAGTGTTACCAAGTGTTGTAGAGTTGATTCAGCCCATGGAGATGCCAGAGAACACACCTCAGTGTGCAAATGCAGGTGTAGACAAGGAACCACAGGCTGTTCACACAGGACACACGAGGCTGAAGCTTAGGGAAACAGCAAAGCAAAGGCCCTGCACTCCACCCAAGCTCCATGTTTATCTGTTTATACTGGGCTTCCAGTGATGATTAAGAAAAATCAGAAAGCCTGGTGTAGGTTACTTTGAGAGACATCATAATCATCTCAAAAAGCTGTGCTTTCCTCTTTGTTCAGAGGGAGTAAAGAAAGGAACGTACATGCATGTGTGTGGCAGGCACCATGGCAACAACCAAGGGCTTTAACATGTGTGACTATGATTCATCACCAGAAAAGAAAATCTGTTTGTTTTGTTTTTACCCTGGTCTATAGAAGCTCACAGAAAACCGCCATGTGAAGAGGTCAGGGGACTTTCTGAGAATCAGTGACTTGATAAGTGGAAGAAAATGATTATAAAACTGACTCACTCACTCTGACTCTAAGGCTGGTGGACTTGTGACCACAAATCTTTTTTTCCTAGATGGAGGGACACACAGAGGCAGGGAGGCCTCTCAGAGCACCTTGAAATGAAAATGCTATTACTTAGGGTCAACTCACAAACTATATACCAACAAACTAACAGCAGAAAAAGCCAAATGAACTCTCTTCTGATAACAAAATTTCCAAGGAAAGAGAAAGAAGCCATAGGTGTTTCCCAGAAGAACTTTCTTACTCAGGAGAGTGAATGGAAGAGCTTCAGAGGAATCTCTAGAGGCCGAAGGTCCCTTCCCCGGAGCGGCTCTGAGCTGAGGAGTTACCTCTTCCACTCCCTGGCTTTCTCTCTTCTCTTCCGTGCTGGCCCTGTTTGCTTCTCCATGGAGGCACAGACACAAGCTGAGGGCTCCACGCTCTGAGCCTCTCCATTGAGGGCTCTACAACACACTGGAGTCACATGTTTCTTGGAAGATGCAGCTTTCTTATAGAATCAGTGTTTTCGTACTGTTTGAGACCATTCTCAACATCCTCTGTTCAATTTTTTTTTTACATCTCCTTCAGCCCGCCCCCCCCCCCCCCCCCCCCGTGCGCACGTGCACACACACACACACACACACACACACACACACACACACACACGAGTGTGTCTCCAAGTGGCATCAGAAGGAAGACAGCAAGCATACAGCAACCACTTGATCCACATTCAAGAGATACCTTTAGACTATAAAAAGTCTCCAGCTTCGCCGAGTTTTAAATTCTCGTTAAATTAAATCCGCCTTTATTATAGATTCTCAGTGCCACTTCTCTTCCAGCTGTTTAAATGCTACTTAGTAGAACCAAACTCACCACTCCATGAAAAGAAGTAACAAGACAAGATGCATTGGAACAAAAGAAGGGGACAGAAAAGCAGGGTCAAAAAATCTTTGCCTGTAGGACCTAAAGAGAGAGAGACAGACAGACAGAGAGGCAGATTATCTGCAGCACATTTGGGATGCAGCTGCTATCAAGGAAAATAAATGCATCCAGCATGCACATAAATAAGGAAGGAGCCATTTAAGGTGAAGGGATGCTGTTGTATAACCTGCCTGTGCCAAGGCCTAGATATATTTACCAAATATATTAACCACTCAGTAAACATTTATAAAACTAGAAAACATTTTCCTGCATGCCATGAGAACTTCAACTCCCAAATGTCTGATGTATCCTCCGTCCCTTGACCTATGTGGTTTTTCCCCTTCCCTCTAGCAAGCAACTCAAGCAAATAAGGTTTGAAATTGCAAGTGGACTTTCATTATCATCATCCCTCCTATCTCCCATTTTCATAAATAATCAAGTTGACAATACCGACGATCCGTGTTCAAAATAAATTAGCATGCTTAACTACCCAGCTGGCGTAGACTGTTACTCATCCTTGGTTACTCTGACTTGTGAAACTGATCTATATGTAGATGTAAAAATCTCCATATATTACGCTGACATTCTTAAATGGTCGCAGGCTTCGTCTATGAAAGCACATCCAACAGTAAAGGCCATCTTCAGCTAAAAGGTTAATTATTTGAGCAGCTGCAGTCTGCCCTCCTGGGCATATCTTAGAGCTGAGGACCTATATTACATGAGGGACAATCTCATTGGGCATGCATGCTAGATAACCTCATTAGGAACTTAGTGTGAAGAGCCACTATTCAAAATGGGGTCAAACACAGCAAGAAGGTAAAGGAGGAGGTAGTCAAGTGCGAGGCTGCTATGGGGTATAATCTGCGTGGCTGGAATCATTTGGAGATGTTGAATATTGAGAGTGCTGTTTGCTTGGCAGTGGGCAGGGGTTAATGAAAGCACCCAATGTGGAGTCTTTAGTCTAAAGATGCTGAAAACCTACCCTGATGAACTAAGGCAACGCTGTGGAAGAGCTAGGCAGGGTCAGCCAGCCTGCTGACCAAAGCTGTCAGAGAGGCCAAGCTTGAGGCTGCGGAGAAAGAACTTAATTATCCAGCCTTTGTCATTAGAAAGGACCTAAGCAGCAGGAGGGGTGTGCTGGACCACCAATTAGGTTAGTGAAGAGGTTATTCAGTTAAAGATCAGAAGTAGAGGTGAGAGAGAGCCTGGAGGAGGTAAAACATCAAAGGGCCTTTCGGCCAAAAGGGGGTTCCCCCTCCGACTGTGAACTGGGCCATTCCCATGACCCAACATTTCCTAAGTCTTAACTTTTGGTGCCACTGAGGTCCTGGTCTCTCTCTCAGAGAAGAATGGTATAACTTGTGATGCCCACTGGACTTTAGTGAGCCACATTTTAAGATCTTTTACTGAACATTGAATTTTGCTACCATATGCTGTTATTATTACGATATTCTTTAAGAATCTCAGACTGTAATGGAAGCCTGTTTTTCTAATGGTTAACTTCATCAGAGTTCACAGAAAGAATGCCAGTAGCAGGATCACTCGAGACATTTTGGGCAAGATATTTCCTTTAATGGTCTACTTCAGTTCTGTTATCAGAGGAACCCTTTTCCATGCCCTGAAAATATCCATAGTCCCTGACAGTAAGAGCTCAAATAATTAAGCATGTTAGGACAATAAGGATCTATCAAGTGGTCACTTTGGAAAAAGCATTTTGCAGAGCCTTCTAATGTTGGGGCTGTTCAACTCTTAAGAAGGTTTTATTTGTTACTGTAACATCAACTACAGGCACTTCTTAGCTTAATGCAATGAACTGGAGTGCATAGATCATAGGTAAAGTACATAAACCATACCTGATGTTTATACACTTCATACCTGAGATACACAAAGAATTCCAACCCAGAAAAATTCTGGAATCTAATCCTCTCCTAGTATATATTTTCATTTGGAATATAAGTTTATATCTATCTACAAGGTAATCTAAATTTTAAAGGTAATTATTACATATATTTATGTTTGTGTTCACAAGTGTGTATGGAGGAGTGCATATACCATGGTATGTGTGTGTACGTCAAAGGATAACTTACAGGAGTCAGTTCTCTCCTTCTACCATAGAATCCTGATGATGGAACTCAACACATCAGGCTTAGTAGATTGTTGGCCCTCTAATTAATTTAAAATCTATTTTGGCTAGAAATATTAATTTTCTCATTAATAATTTATCTGATATTAAACATTTTCTTTGAAAATATATACTATAAACTTTTGGGCTTTCATTAGTAGATATTTCTTTTGCAATATGTTTAATATTTATAAAAACATACATTTTAATTAATTTATGAACAGTAAAATTAATGTTTTCCTTTTAATTTTTTATATTTCCAAGTTAATACCTAATAAAAAATAGATTCAAGACCCTGAGACTTGTGATTATACAGCATATTCTGTTTTGAGATAAGCTCTTCTTAAAAAGTGTGTATGTGTGGGTGTGGGTGTGGGTGTCTGTGTATGTGATGTGTGTGTGTGTGTGTGTGTGTGTGTGTGTTCCTTTCTTTATTATGAGTTATTTCTACCACAGATTAAAATATATTTTTCTTTCAAGGTGGTTTGGGTAGAAAAAGCTAAATCCAAATTGTTTGGGCGGTGCTCACAGTGGGCTAAGATGTGGATAAGAATGAACTCTAATCATTTCATACTTACTAAAAATCACCGTTTGGGTGTTTGTTAGGCTCGGGGTTTCAGAGGGTGACTCCATCCTCTTCATCACCTTTATATCCTTCATCACCATCCTAGAGGTTTTACTTGCAAACAGATAATGAGCAGGTATGGATTAGCCAGACCCAGAACAATAGCTCAGGATAATACATGCCACTTGGTGGATTAATAATTTATAAGATATTTTTCCATCTTTCTGCAGAATACAAATGAACATATTCTTGTCTCATTTAAAGTGATCCATCACTTGGGGCTGAAGAGATGTTTAACACCTTAAACTCTACGAGCTTTGCTTTTCTGATTATTTTATCTAGAAATTAAGTTAAGTAACTGGAGAAATTGATAAAAGAGCCACAGTCCACATGTCAACCATGTGTAACTAATCTCCCTTTACATAAAGTCCCAATAGGTTGAAAGGAACAGCTTCATCCTCCACCAGGTCAACACAGTAGTCACCACTCCATCCTGTCTATAGGAGACACAGAAATGCCTGAAACCAAAACTATGAGGGTTTTCTCCCTAAATATACACACTTCTATTAATGATAAATTTGTAAGTTAGGCACAGTAAGAGATTAACAGCAATAAGTAAGAGAATAACTATAACAGTAATAAAATTCCCAGTATCACAACTCTTGCATTTTAGGTCTGGTTTTAAGTAAAATGGCCATTGAGCAAGAGGACTATGCTACCACCCCAGTTGATCTTATAACTGAGACAAGTAAGTAGCTAGGTAACTAACCTATATGGTGCACAGGGTAGAACGACCAGACAGAAAGGTTATTTGTGTCCTGGGTTGGAATGAAAAAGGACGATGCAACCGGGCGGTGGTGGCACACATCTTTAAACCCAGCACTCGGGAGGCAGAGACAGGTGAAGCTCTGTGAGTTCCAGGCCAGCCTGGGATATAGAGTGAGTTCCAGGAACCGTATAAAGCTACACAGAGAAACCCTGTCTCGAAAAAAACAAAAAAACAAAAAAAAAAAAAAGAAAAAAGAAAAAGAAAAAGGACAATGCAAAACTTTTTTGTTATGGTTCCCAAAATTACACACATTTGAAAACCTATGAATCATTTATTTCTAGAATTTTCCACCTCACATTTTTTAGACTGCAGTTGGCCATCAGTTATGTGCAAAGTAAACTAGCAAGTCTGTATTATATAATCATTTCAGTAAAGCTCCCCATTTCCCTGTGTTTGTGTGTGCACATGGACTTTACATGGCAGCACTTTCATGTTTCCAAGCACCATTTCTTTCTACCAGTGTGGGGGTACCTAATGGAGCTGTGGAGGGAGGCAAGGGTATGCCTACAAGAGCACAACAAAAAGCCTACAGACCTTCTTCTGCTGCAAATTGACTCACAGAGAAACATTTTGTTATGGGCAGCCAGGTAGCTTTATTTAAATATATCAATAGATTTCTTCTTATTCCTTAAGGCAAGGGTTGAAGTTAACCTCCAAATACATGTTACTGCCTGAAAGATTTATATTAATTTGGCTTGGTATCTGACAGTACTGGTTAGAGATGCTTCTTCTAATGAGGAAGTACCCCCTCAGAACCTGCCATTTCTTATCTTGTCTAATACCACTGTAATGACCACTAGAGAATGCCACAACATAGTAACTGCTGTAATTAGGATCGTTCTGCACGCAACAAATTCAGGCATAACAAAATGATTGTGTTCTCAGGCTTTTGTTAAAAAATAAACTAGTAGTTTTTAGTGAAATAAAATTAAAATGCTATTCATGCTAAAAAAAAAAAAAGAAAGAAAGAAAGTTAAAAGGCACTAGTGAAAGTATATAAACAGAAACCAAAATAGATATTTAAGACTAAATCAAAATTGAATTCCTATAATCATGTAACAAGAAGGAAGCTTGAGCCCCAGGCCCCCAGAGATCCAAGAGGAAGGTAAAAATTTCAAAGTCAAGCACCAGGTGAGCAGATGTTCGGCTAACAATTGTGACTGTCTGGGGGAAGGAAGGCAACCCTGATGCTCACCAAAGGCAACTATCACAAATCAACCTTGCCTTTCAACAGGTATTCATGCATAGAGTCCTCATACTCACGTAGTGCCCAGATGCATTTGGTAGCTGGGCTTTCTGAATGATATGGGATTTTCTGCAGTTCTCAGATCTAAAGAAACAAAAATAGTCACATAACAAAGGCATTCTAACCCTGTGACTTCCTAAAGCACCCACAAATTCTAGGGGGCAGCGGGGATGGGGGGGTGGGGGGAGGGAGAGGCAGGGAGGCAGGAAATCCATCTGAAGTAAACAATAGGACTTTAAACCTACCTATTATGCTTTTTTTTTTCTTTTTCAAAAATAGGTTTTTAAAACAAGAATTTTGGAGTAATAGAATCTCATTTGGAGCTTACTGTGATATGGTATTTTAATTTGAAAAGGGGAACAACCTGAGAACCAGCTGAAAAACCATTAGAATTAATCTTTGTAAACGCTCAGTAAAAATGTCTAGTTCCAAGGTCCATTTTAAAAATCACCTTTCCTAAGCCAACAAAAACTAGTTAGAGAAGGAATTGAAATAATAACTCACATTTACAGCAGCAATAAAAATACAACTTCTACCAATAATCTAAACAGGGGATGTGTGTGATTTATATAAATAAAGATACAAAGATTCCTAAAGAACATGAAATAAGCAGGGTGCCATGGGAAGTACGATGGTTAATATTGTCAACAAGACCTAGATTCAGCTGGGAGACAAGCCTTGGCCCATGCCTGTGGGAGATTATCGGGGTTAGGTTAATTGAAGTGGGAAGATCCACTCTAACTGTGGGTGGAACCATTCCATTGCTTGGGATCCTGGAGTGAACGAAAGTGACTAAGTGAGCTGGGCATGAGCATCATTGCCTTCTGCTTCCTTGTTGCAAACATGATATAATCAGCTGCCTCAAGCTCCCTACGCCATGACTTTCCTATCATGATCTAAACTATTAAACCTCCTTCCCTAAGTCCCTTTCCTCAGAATATTTTTCTCTGAGCAACAGGGAAAGCAACTCAATACGGATAGAGGAGAGATGGAGACTTAGTCTTATTAAGAGGTGAATTCTTTCACAATCAATTTACACATTCTACATGATTTAAGCAAAATCTCAGAGAGATTTAATTTTCTTAAGAATTAACAAAAATGTTTAAATTATCTGAAAGAAAAAAACAGACAAAAATATAAACAAACAAACAGAAAAGATAAAGAATAAACTTATTCGTCAAGGGAGTTCAAGAGACTTCCAAAACAATATAGGCTATTGCTGTTGCTCTTGGTTGGTTTCTCAGACTTGAAAGTAAGACCCTGTTGCTGAAGATATGCACCTTGGACACAGGACTTGGGGGAATCCACCTAAACTGACCTAGAAGCCTCCTCCCTGGGGACTAGATCTCTTAGTATCAGAAGGTACTATGCAAGCCGTCAAGTAAGAAAAGCTATCAATAGTCCTGCCCAGCTGTAAAGCCTATAATCCACAAGAATAACCCCATGCAAGATATCCCCAAGGGTGCTATAGTGGTACTTATATCTTGGGGGTTACCAACAGCCTTGTAATTAGACTTAAGGCTTAAGGCTTATTTAATGGGAAGGAATGCATACCCAAAACTGTAAACCTAACAAATTACTTGTTTCTGGGGAGGTCATGGGCTCTAAAGGGGAACCAACTACTGCCACCTTGCTAAGCCTGTGTAATTTCTACTGCATTCTAAGTACCTAGCCTTATATTCACAGGTAAATATAGTTCTTACCCTTCATCAAAGAAGCTCCATCACAGAAAACCACAACTGGTCAAAAACGCAGAGAATAACTAGCTGTGGAGTACCCAACCACAACTTATATATCTACAACATAACCCTTATACTTATAGCTCAAGGAACAAACTGGAGAGGCGGAGGATTGATTGTAAGAGCTAGAGGACCCTGACATTTGCTGTGAGATAGTGTCTTCAATACATGACAGGGAGCTGTACTTGTGAGATCTCAACGATACAGCTACCTAAACACAACCAGTGTAATGACATGTCTACGGAGATGGGGAAAGCTCACAAGGCCCAACCCCTAGATTTATAGCTACGGAAAATGAATAACCACTGAAAGAGCGAGGTTCAAAGTGCTCCAGGGAGGAGTCCCCTGATAGGTTGTCAAATCCCAAGTTTTCAGATCTAAATATAACTACCTATGAGTAACACTAAATGGGCTCAGCAAGTTTTATTTATGCATATGCACATGTAACAATAATAATTAAAGAAGAGGTCATGGATTTGAAAGGAAGTTGAATTGGGGAGGGGGGCAGAAGAGGAATGGAGAGAGGATACAAGGTACTGACTATGTAAATACAGTACTCATGTATGAAATTTTCAAAAAAAATAAGCGTTTTTAAAAATGAATGAAAATACATTTTGAAGCCACAGTCATTAAAGCCAGAAACAGCAGTGAGACCCAACAGCACAGAAACAAACCCTAACATACAAGGCAGAGCTATCTAGAAGATAATATTCTAATATCAACAGTTTATATAATAAAGTTAAAAAATGAGATTAACTTTAATATTACTATGTTATATAGCATTCATATAATTATTATACAGTTTATTTTACTATATCTAAAATATTGTCACCTCAACGTATCATAAAAACTAACAATTACTAGTGAAATAATTTACATTTATTGATTGTTATGTGCTGCGTATTTGAAATTCAGTATATAGTCTCCATTCGCAGCATATCTTAGCTTGCGAGGTCTAGGCATAGTTCTGGTTAGGTACAATGTGGCTACTACATTGGACAATGAAGATATAGAGGAAATTAGAAGGTGGTAAAAGAAACACCATGGACTCAGCAAATAGTGTTAAATTACTTTTTCTTTGATTGAGGAATAGAAAAGTCAAATTTTAGCTTATACCTATCATAAATGATGAGTAATATAAGCTCCCATGAGACGAAAGAGTTAAAAGCTTTAAAACATCAGAACTGGAGGATATTTAACTGACTTTTCACCAAGTCTATTATAAAAACAAAAGTTCCCCAACATTAAAAGCAATATAAGAAGTCTTAGAACATTTGACCAACACACCTGATTTTATAAAATTTCAAAGCTTGTTCACATTTGATATCTAATGGCAAGCCGTAGAAACAAATATTTGCCGTAAATGGTAAATAGGCTTCTGATAATTTTTGAGAAAATGTAAGTCAACACCCTGCTCCAGTAAGAGCCCAAGAGACAAACAGACAATGGAAAGGAACCGACAATTTAGAAAAGAAAATAATCAAATATCAAGCAAACAAGCAGAGTGATGGACAGACGCACCTCCCTGGTAATCCAGAAGTGGAAAGTTCAGTAAGACTGTTTGGTGCCCCTTTCTTTCCTCACCGTCTCTAATACAAGTCTCTCCTTAACCCCACCATTTTCTCTCATTTGTGCCACAGCTACTGTCGGCAACTATGATTAACAGATGCTGTGACATCGCATCTCTGCCATGGGAAAGGCGTCGAGGCATTAATAGACTTAGAGCTGACTATATTAGTATGTCTGAATTATTTAGTGCTCAAAGAACTCTGAGACACATACAGAGGCCAAAAGAACTGTGGCATAACTATGCGGAAGAGACCTTAGACATCTATAAAAACTGAGAAGGAATGAAAAGAAGCTTCCGCACAAAGGCAAGTTATGGCTGCTTTCCAGATCTTCCCAGCTACCCATCAAAGGTGACCTCAGCCGCTCAGCTGCTGCAGTGTCTAACAACAAAAGCAATACCAAGAAGGATCACAAAGATCTTGTCTTACACCCATAGTTTCAGCAGTAAAAGTTTCAACGAAACCTTAGTTCACCAGGCATAACAAATGAATCAAATTCTTAGACAGTACCTACCATGTGCCTGGTCACGTTTTTGTCCTAATCCTCAGAACAGCTATAGGTTGTGGGTAATACAAAGATGCTCATTTTTCAAACAGGCACCTGGGGTTAAGTGACATCTTTAAAGGACACATGATTAGTGACAACATGGATGAACTACATATCCCGTCCATAACAGACTTACTGTGCTCACAAAGAGGCCAAAGTTTTATCTATTTAATATTTAGTAAAACCATAATGGGTTTTTCAATTTTCAAATTCTTAACAGTTTCATGAATTTATAGAATGATTTGTAGTCATTTTTAGTCATTTTTACCCCCATTTCTCTTGTTCATCATCCCCATATCATGATGAAACCCTTCTTTCTGTCAAGTCCCAATTCTGTTCTCACGTCCTTTTGTATATGACCTTCTGGGTTTAATTAGAGTGACTTGCACAAGTGTGGGTTGGAGTTTATTTACTGGGGCATAAGCAATTTATCAATGGCTATACCACTGAAGGAAATGATAGCCCCTCCCCTAGCAACCATTGACTGTCAATAGTCTCTTAAGGAGGGTCTTTCTCCCATCCATAAGAAGTATTGGGTATCCCAGTCCTGTGCAGATCTTATGCAGATAACCACAGCTGCAATGAGTTTATAGGTGCAATGGCTATGTCACGTCAAGATGATACCTTTTTAATGCACATCTCCAATTCTCTAGAGCTTACCTTCTTTCTGTCTCCTCTTATGCCATGTTCCCTGAGCCTGGAGGGGTGATATAGCTATCCTATTTAGGTCCTAGGGCCAAGCACATTGATTTATAAAAGTCAAACCTCTCTCACAATTGTGTTTTAGTCTATATGCTAGAGTAACATTGGTGATGTGCAAGGTTTCACAAATACTAAGGTAGAAAGTGCATTAAAATGATAAGACTTGAAGAAAGCTTTACCATGCAAGTTTTTATAGACGTCTATGAGGTTCTCTCTTCAGAGGCTACAGTGGCTTATATAAATGGCTAAGTGTTTTGATGAGAAAGCAAACTCCATTATTGTTACTGGAATAATCTATGTGATTCCATTCCCCACTTTGCTCCAAGGAAAGAGGAACAGAGAAAATGAGCTCATTAAAGAAGAGAATAGAATGTAGACTGACCCACCAAATAAAAGGGAGTAAGAAGGCTGTGTTTTATCCCAGTGGATTGGGAGGAACAGGTGAAAGGGGGAAGGAGAGAAGGCAGTGAGATGTATTCTTGACTGCACTCTGCTGACTTAAGTCATGAAGAAGAAATTACATTAGAAAACTCACAACAGAAGGAACTGTGGCCATATTCGTATTTATTACCAAGGTAGTAGACAGCTTTGTAGAAAGTTTGAGTTTATTCTCAGAGCATCCACCCAACCAGCTGTTCAGTGAAGTTGATAGCTTCATGTGTTTAAGAGGGGAACTCTTGCCTGGAAAGTCTCATGTACTTTGTTTTTGGGGAATGGGAGTCAAAGGTGGACTATTCCCTGAGATTATTTGAGGGTCATCAGGATAGGATCTTCTAACCAGGTGCCACGGGGCTACAAAGTAGTTACTCAACCTGGAGACTGAAACAATCCAGTCCAAGGTGTGAGCAAGAGGCCACAATGGGCCAGCTGGGACCTGAGCAGCTTGCCAGTCCACCAGCCACAGACATGAGGACCAAACAGCTACACCTGGAAAGCAAAGACAACCTCGAAACTCAGAGAGCCAGCAGAGAGAACAAAACCTCACAAACACGGGCTCTTACTACCTGGAAATAATAGGGGCGCCCTATGTCTCTCAATCTGACTATCAGACTATAGAAACAATAGACCCAAAGAAATGGGAATTTCCCAAGGAATCCTATGCTTAAGGGAAAGAAAAGGCAACAGGCAGGTGGGACCCTGGTCTCTCAGAAAGAGATTTCACACAGTTCTGCAGGATGAGACTGAAATCCATATCACTGTGGGTCAACAGTGGGGACCACATCTTGTAAGATGAATTGCTAAATGGTCTTATTAATAAAATTCTGGTCAAGCCCAGCCTGGTCTACAGAGCGAGATCCAGGAAAGGCGCAAAGCTACACAGAGAAACCCTGTCTCGAAAAACAAAAATAAATAAATAAATAAATAAATAAATAAATAAATAAATAAATAAATAAATAAATAAAATTCTGGAGCCAGATACTAGGGTAAAAACTGAGAGATCAGAAAAGCAGAAAGAAGCCAGCCAAGTTCTTACCACTTGGAAATCCTCAACCAAAAAGACCTACTTCCTGTATACCCATGTCTATCTGCCTTTCTCTTATGCATCTCACTTCCTCTCTCTGCCCAGCTACATCACTTCCTGTCTGTCCATACAAACCTCCAGACCTCTGTGGTTAGTGCTGGGATTAAAGGCATGTGTCACCATGATTGGCTCTATTTCCCAGTGTGGCTTTGAACTCACAGAGATCCAGATGGATCTCTGCCTCCTGAATGCTAGAGGAAAAAAGGTGTGTGCTACCATTGCCTGACTTCTATGTTTAATATAATGGCTGACTTTTTCTCCGATCCTCGGATAAGCTTTATTAGGGTGCACAATATTTTGGGGGACACAACGTATCACCACAACATCTTACTCAGGACTATTTGCATATGCATATCCTTGGCCCTCTATTTAAATTTTGATCTCACTTCAGGACTCTGAAGATAGACTTGAGGCATTTGCTGGACCTCCTTGTCTGTCTTCCCAATATGGCCACACTGAATAAATTTCCTGTCTGCTTTCAACTATTAATTTGATGTCCCCCACCTTGTTTTGGCTTTCTGAGGACAATTGAGCATACTGACTTGGAACCCAGGTTGTCACCTTCCCCCAAATTTGATAATAAGGCCATCCCTCCTCTCAGGTCCTACCTCACATGCCTTATACTCAGCCATGACGGAATCAAGTCTAGAAAGAGAATGAGGAGCCCTGAAAGGTGTCAGAATTTATTAGATACCAGTTATTACCACTGTTCCAAATTTCTAGAGGATTAAAAAATCTGCATTGTTTACTTGCCTTTATAGACCCACAAGCGCAGGCTCAGAAAGGAGAAAACACACAAAAGAAAATAGAAAATATATTAATTATTAAGCTATATAAAAGGAACTGGGTTTAGTGTGAACAGTTATTACCTGACTTCAATCATATCCCTATGGCAAAACCAGATGTGCCTTAGAAAGGGTCCTGCCATATGAAAGGGTTGGCCCAAATTGCAGGAAGGGGTAAAGGGACAGAAATACAGAGGTGAGAAGAAAGAGCTTGACTTTGCAATTAGTTTCTTTATTAAAAATAATAATAATAATTAAAATAAAAAACCTGCCTTAGCTTGGTTTATTTCTAAACAGCTTTTCTTAGCTTAAATTATCCCATCTACCTTTTGTCTCTGGGCTTTTTCCTTTTCTTACTTCTGTAATCTTAGTTTCACTCTTACTCTGTGGCTGGCTGTGTGGCTGGGTGCCTGGCCCCTAGCATCCTTCTCTCCTTGTTCTCATGCTCTTTCTTCTTTTTTCCCAGATTTCCCCTTCTATTTATTCTCTCTGCCTGCCAGCCCCGCCTATCCTTTCTCCTGCCTTGCTATTGGCCATTCTGCTCTTTGTTAGACCATTAGGCAAAGTAACACAGCTTCACAGAGTTAACAAATGCAATATAAAAGAATGTAACACATCTTTGCATCATTAAACAAATGTTCCACAGCATAAATAAATGTAACACATTTTAAAATAATATTCCATAACATACTTCTACCAGCAAATCTCCATAAGATTCCCAAATAATACCACTAACTGAAGAGCAAGTGCTCAAGTACATGAGCCCCTAGAGGGCATTTCTCATTCAAACCACCACAAATGTGAAGAGAATAGATGTTAGAAGGCCCATCTGTTCTTTTATCCTGAAAATATTTAGGACAGACCAACTACATACTTTATCTCAAAATCTACAAGGTATACTGTTAACCATTTATTCTTATGAACATTCTCACAATGTAAAAGTATCAATATAGTCCTAACTCACTCCTTCCACATTCAAATTTAAAAAGCACTCTATAATTGATTCTTGCTATTTGTGGTAGTCGTGGTTCATAAAACTGTGATGCATACTGAGCTGGAGAATAAAGAGCCACTGCTCCCGGAGGAAATACAAGTTAGGTCCTGTAAGCCTCTGGTCTCAACATTTCCATCACTGATCAAAACATCACCTTGTTTTATTTATTTTATCCTAATGATTCACTCATTAACGTTGAGCCAAGGGGGAAATCACAATGAGACTTGAACATGTTATCTAGAAACATACTTTTTTCATAAAGCTAATTATGGTCTTCTTTCATTTAAAAATACTCAATAGCATTTCAGTACTATTTGGGGGGGGCAATTCAGACAGTGAAATCTCAAACATAAAGCACAAAAATGTGAAAATAATGGCACCAAATATACCACAAAAGGGACACTTACAGTATAAAAGGGAACACAAGAGAGAAGGGTACCCTTCACTCTGCCTCAGCAGGGAGCATGGACATGAGCAACTTAGCTTTCCATTGTCTCTGTCCACTGGGAAATGACTCCAGAACATCACTTCTTCTAGTATTATAAATAAATACAGTTTAGCAAGTAAGCAAATTTATAAGTTTAAAATCCACAGTGAGGGTCATCTTAAATATTGATTCTGGGATCTTTGACTTTACCTTACCATGACCCAAGATTCTAAGATACTAATGAGGATTCAAACAAAAGAGAGGGAAGGATTTGTCTTCCATAGTCACAGTCTTCTACTAACCAGTGAACCCTGAAGAAGCTTGGAGGTTACAACTCCACCTTAACAGAAAATTAAAAGTTGACCTAAAAGTCAAAATCCTGTACAGATCCATCAGAGAAATGAGACCAAAGGGTGAATTACTGCCCCCAAATTGCAAAGACCAACAGACAAATACAGAGAAACAGAGAACACACCTTCATTGGAACCAGTACCATAGTAGGAAAACCTAAACTGTCATTGACATCATTCTGGACAATCACTGGGGAAATGTCTGAGATGTTAAAAATTCCAGGGGTCCTAGTGTGGGCATGGGAGAGCACTTAAAGCAAATGGTCATGCAATAGGCATATCTCATTCAAACAGATGAATCTAGACACTGGCCTTTACAAAAAACAGCTCACAATAAGTCACAGATCAAGAGATAAAATGCAAATTAACAAGACTAGAAGACAGCACAGAAGTAAATCAGGTATCTCAGTGGTATGTGATTCTCACACAGAGATAGAGGACAAAGGGATTTTGGCAGGAAGCAGCTTTATTCCTTCTTACTCTGGCTCAATGGATTCAGACACAAAGGCTAAGCCCTGAGTATGGTGGGGCTTTATCTTATATACATTGTAGCCCCTTTGTCTTCCTTATATGGTAACATATATTTTCAGTCAGTATTTTATCACTATAGGTCCATCATACTGTGGTGATTTCAATAAGAATAGCCCCGATAGGCCCATACATTTGAATGTTTAGTCACCAGAGAATGGAACTATTTGAAAGGATTAGAAGGATTGGGAGTTGTGGCCTTGTTGGAGGAAGTGTGTCATTGAGGGTGGGCTTTGAGGTTTCAAAAGCCCCATTCCAGGTCCAATCTCTCTCTCTCTCTCTCTCTCTCTCTCTCTCTCTCTCTCTCTCTCTCTCTCTCTCTCTCTCTCTCTCCTGCTTGCAGATCAGAATATAGAACTCTCAGCTACTATGCCAGTGCCATGAGTGCCACTATGCTCCTCATGCCCCCACCATTATGATAATGGATTAACTCTCTGAAATTATGAGGAATCCTCCGATTAAACGCTTTTTTTATGAGAGATGCCTTGATTGTGGTATCTTCACAGAAATAGAACAGTGACTAAGATATCAAAGCTACAAGAATGTGATAGGGTTGCTATGGCATTGAAGATACAGGAATGTGATAAGTTTGCATGTGCATATTGATTAAACCACACTGATTATCTTTTTTTTAAAAAAGGGAGCTCCTACCACAATGGCAAGTAGCTACTAAAACAGAGGACATTCAAGGGCATAAATGATAGATAAGATGGATTCCTGTAAAGTTTAAAACTTCTGCTTTGTGAAAGATAATGTCCAAAAGATGAGAAGATAAGGTATACCTAGGGATGGTATTTGAAAAAAGTATGAAGAAAGTCTATTATATAAAATACACAAAATGAAAAGTTAACAACTTAATTTTAAAATAGGCCCAAATAAAACAAAAATGAAAATAGTTCCAACTAGTTGAATAGCAGCTGGGGGAGGGAGCCTCATTCTTAGAAGGTATGGCAACTGGTAGGTTGTCCATGCTGCACTGGATGGTCCCACACCCATGAACATACGAACAACACTAAGTTACTTAGGGGAGAGAAAGATGAAGGAGAGAAACAAAAACAGGAAGACAAAGATGATGACAACATTGGGTTAGGAGGTGGGTGGGAGAGAGAAACAGGGAGTGAATACAATGTATTTCATTGTATACTAGGGAAAATGAATAATAAAATAAAATAAAAATTGGCCAAAGACCTTACCAGACATCTCACCAAAGATATGTCCATAGAAAAGAGAAGATGAACAAATGGAAAAATTGCCTAAGAAAGGGTGTTGTTACCCATCATATCTTCTCAGGAAATTTCACTTCAAAATGATAAGATTCCACTGCATGCCTATCAGATTGGCCAAAACCCAGAACACTGACAGCACCAGTGGTTAGTGAAGATGCAGGACATCAGGGATACTCAGTCATTGCTGGGGGAGGAAAACATGTGACTGACGAAACTAAGCATACTCTCATCTTATGGTCCAGGAACTATGCCTCCTGGTGTTTCCCCAGAGGAACTGAACATTTATGTCCTCAGGAAAACCTGAATATAATATGTTTAGCAGAATTTTCCCCCATAATTGCTAAAATTTAGAAACAAATAAGGTGCCCTTTAGTAGATGAATGAATAAAAAAACAGTGAGTCCTCTAAATAATGTAATAGTACCCAACACTGAAAAATGTGCTATTCGGACCATGTATGGTGGTACAAACCTAAATAAATCCCAGCTACCTTGGAAGCTGAGACAGGAGAATCGTGGTTTCAAGGCTAGCCTAAGGAACCAAGATCTTGTCAAAAGGAGGAAGGAGCCGGGCGGTGGTGGCGCACGCCTTTAATCCCAGCACTCGGGAGGCAGAGGCAGGCGGATCTCTGTGAGTTCGAGGCCAGCCTGGGCTACCAAGTGAGTTCCAGGAAAGGCGCAAAGTTACACAGAGAAACCCTGTCTTGAAAAACCAAAAAAAAAAAAAAAAAAGGAGGAAGGAAAGGGGGTGGGGAGAAATGGAATGAACTATGATTCATAAAAAGCATGGAGGAAGCTTAAATCTTACTAAAAATAAACCAGTCTGGGGAAAGGATGTGTGTTTTAAGGGTACAATTACACAACACTCCAGAAGGGAAAACAGATGAAGACAGACAGCTGAGTGCCATCAGGGCTGAGAGGGTGAAGATAAGAAGGCAGAACACAGAGGATTTCAAGTGCAGCAAATTACTCTTGGTAATGATGGACATTCCGTTGTACATGCACCCATTATACATGTACCTATTATACATGTACCCATTACACATTTACCCATTATACATGCACTCGTTATACATTTATCCATTATACATACACTCATTATACATTTATCCATTATACATACACTCATTAGGCATTTACCCACTATACCTTCACCCACTACACATTTACCCATTATATATTTATCCATTATATGTGTACCCATTATATATTTCCCCATTATACATTTATCCATTATACATGTACCCATTATACATGTACACATTATACATTTATCCATTATACATACACTCATTAGGCATTTACCCACTATACATTTACCCACTATGCATTTACCCATTACACCGTACCTCTCTGGTGGGCGGTATGGGTAATAGGGGTCTGTATATGTCTAGGTGCAGGAGGCATATGGGAAATTCTACATCTTCCTCTCAGTTTTGTTGTAAATACAAAACTCCTCTGAAAGCTAAAAGTATTTAAAAGGTTTAATGAGTAAAGGTGACTTCCTTTCTCAAGGGTGACACAAGCCATATTTAAACCCTTCAGGGAGCAATGCCTTAAAATGCAGCTTCATGTGTCCATGTTTGCATCTGACGCACCCACAATGTATAAGGGATGTTATTTCCTACAATCCCGTGTGATAAGATTCTATTTATTATTGTAAACCAATTTTCTAAAACCTAAAAGGAAATACAGACCATACGGCAGTCCGTTCTTCCTGGTGCAACTCTCCTTATTTCTGGTCCCACTTCAGTTGCCAGATCCAGAGCTGTGAACATTATAAAGCATCTCCAGAACTTTAGAGTGAACTAAAAGGACAAGTGTTGACCTTCCCAGTCTGTTTCCAACCCCAATGACTCCTTTCTTCCTAACGCCTTACATCCACAAGATCTGGGGGTCATTTCATCATAAGTCAATGTAAAAAACACACAACAGGAGCTGAAGGAATAATCAGGAGGAAAAGAAAATGTTACAAAAAGAAAGAAATCTGCAAATGTCTTCACAATTGCCATCAGAAGTGGTAGGCAGACAGCTAAACTGCCCTTGGGAGGAACTCACAACTAAGCACATTGTGGAAACATCAAGAAGATACCAACTCTTAGCCTCGACAACTTGTTCTTGCAGAGGCGGAGAGCCTTAACGTCACAATTCCCAGCACTGTAGTGTGGTATTAGGCAGCCAGCTGTCCCCAGCACATGGTGCCGTCCAGACTTGAAGTTGCTAGCAGAAGTAGGCTGCAGTCTGGTCAAATGTTCAGTCTGACAAGAAGAGATATATTTTGCTATTTCCCCCATAAAAGGAACTTTTACCTAGAAATTGGACAAAACTGAAAAATCAAATTTATTTTGGCTCCCAGAGTCTTCCCACGGCTCCCTTTCTTTTCCTCCTGGCCATTCTTTCCCTTGAATACCCTGGGATCATATCCATAGCTATCATTTTCACTCTGCCCTCTTGAGTCTTCCAAAAATTCGGCTTCCTGACTTGCAACTGGCTCACTAAAATTTCCTTGATATCTTTTCTTTATTTTAGTTTTTGCTTCCGTTTTCCCAAATGCCTCACACTCAGAATCTATTATTTACCCTTTCCTCAGGCTTCAGACAACTTGCAGCTTTCACGCTTTAATTCCCTCCATTACCACAGTGTGTTGCTTCAGTGTTCGGTAGGCTGGTGTTTATCTCTTCGTTAGCTGACCAAGATACTCCCTAATGTGTTACATACTTATAGAATTCACAAAAATCAGTAGAACAGAACCAGATCGGCACTAAAATTGTTCAGAACAGAGACTCGGCTGCACAGAGGTTTGGGAGCATTTGTTCAGCTGGTTCCGTTTCAGATTGAAACTGAAATCGCAGACTTACAAACTACTCCTTCCACATACTGAACCTTACTCTTCGTTAGAATTCTCAAAATGACACCCAGAATATTGCATCATTTTTTTTTTTTGCTATAATCTTTATTCAGAGAGCTAAACTATATAGTGAGTAATGTTCTCCTGGCAACTATAGAAAATGTGTAACATTATGATCTGGTTTGTTAACTGCTGTTGTGATTAAACACTGACAAAAGCCAACCTGAGGAAGAAGGGGTTAGTACGTCTTACAGGATGGAGTCCATTATCAAGGGAAGCCAGGGCAGGAGCTCAAGCAGGAACCTGAGGCAGGAACTGAAGCAAAAAACATGAAGGATCTTTACATAGGGCTCGCTTTCATGGCTTTGTCAGATTGCTTTCTTATACAACCTGCCCAGAGGTGGCACCACTTACATGGGGCTGGACTCTCCCCTATCAACCATCAATCAAGAAAATACCTCAGAGGCTAATCAGATGAGGCAATTCCTCAATTGAGGTTCCCTAGTCCCAAGTGACTCTCATATGTGTAAAATTGACAAAATAAAAAGTAAGAAAGAAAACTGACCTGTACACAATACAAATTCTATTTTTGTTTCAACAAAACAAATACTTCTCTCACTGCATTCTGGTACAGTGCCTCCTCATGGAGCTAATATGCTTGGTGTTTAATCTCAAAGTATCATACAAGTGGGTTCATTTTCTTCATGCTGTTCTGTCCTTCAGCTTCTAAAGTTCTAGCTCCCAAGGCAACGTAAGTAACATAGGTGAAGGGAAACCTTGCCTATATATTAGTGCTAAAAAGAATTTGCGCTGTTTCTAGAACTCGTGTGTGTGATATATGTGGTATATACATGTGAGTGTACAGGATCTTGCACAAGAATGTATAAGCATGTGGAGGCTGGAACAGGATGGAGGCTGTCTTTTTCTATTGCTCTTTATGTCACTGTCTTCAGACAAGGTCGCTCCTTGGACCAGATGTTCATCGTTTCTTGGCTGGCTGGCTCAGAGCATCTATCTATCTCTCTTCCCCCAAGGCTGTGGTTACAGGAGTGTGCAGCTATACCTGGCTTTGTATAAAGGCTCTAGGCGTTTGAACTCTGGTTCTTATGCTTGCAGAGCAAGCACCCTTACCATTGAGTCATCCCCGGCCCTTCTAGGATGTTCTTTGTGATAAAAGACATCAGAGTTACTATGTGACTTCCCAATAAGCACATATGTACAGCTTAATCTTATTAATCCAGTGAAGAACCAGTAACCCCCACCTCTACAGCCTATGTTCTTCTCTTTCAGTTTCCAGCCTTCAGTGTATCATGACACTGTGAACATATCTGCCCTTCTTTCATGAGGCCAATTTCCTCCCCATTAATTAACCCCAATGCTAATTAGGTTATTTGCGACCTACTTGGAGAGCTCACTGAAAATAACAACATTTCCACTATGTCAGCAATCAAAGCCAAACAGGATTGGGATGATGCCAGCGATCAGAGCTCACCAGCGAGACTGAGGAACCAGAAGGGCTCTCTGACTTCAAAAGCTTCGCGTGAGAGTGTTAGCTGTCGTTTGCTTACTTTCAAAGGCAGTTTCGGAAGGAATTGCCTAATGACTATGCTAAAGAAGGAAGCTTCAGCCGCAAGCCCATGTCTGCAGGAATGTTAGCAGTTACCAAGTTCAGCTGTGATGATCCTTGGACACAGACACCACTAGTGTTAGGAAGATGGCAGTCACTTGGCTTAGAGGACAGGGCTGTTTCTAGCATTCTGGAGGCGTTCCCTCCAGACTACTTCTCTAACCATTACCCAGGCACAGTCTCTGCTTGTTCGGAACAGTGCAGCCTACACAGGCCAGATGAAGAGCCAGTGAGTGTGGAAATTTCAGACACAAATCACAGTGCACTGAAGGAACATAACACTTAGGCTTTCACAATGTACGGTCAGCACAGCCCAGATTTAATTAAAGCACTCAATCGCACCATTACCGTTTTTGGTGACAGTTCAGGTATAAATATATTAAGCACAATTCTTTCCAGGCACTGCTTGTCAGCACTCTCCTTAAACGCCCTTTTGTCTTCTCCAGCTTTCTTCCAAAGCCCTGAACTTTTAGCTTATAAATGATTAGTACCTGAACGCTTCTACCTCCAGTGCTCAAGTTAAATTACTGTCTTTTGCCTTTTTCTGGATTCCTCTGGAGTAATAAGTCTCTTCTGTTGGACCATAATTCCTCCCTTTTAACTTTAATCAAAACTGCATTGACATCTCACCCTCGTCCCTCAAATCTGACTTCTTTATATCTCCTCTCTCACCAGCATGGATATAAGTTTTTACCAATTCTATACATCAAATCTAATGTTCTCCATGCTGTGACTGCTGCTTGGGTCCCTAGTTTCTTCCTCTATTTCTCTAGTTTATCTTGGAATTCCTTCCCCATTCATTAATTCAAAACTGTTGGTTAGGTACCAACTACATGCCAGGGTCTATTCTGCAGGCTTGAGGTTCATGTGTGATTGGAATAGTCAAATATCTCTCATTAGAAGGGCTTATACTCTGTCAGGCAGAGATAAAAAAATCAAGAAGGAAAAGAGTGTCCTATACAAGTGTTACTAGATTATAATTAATATTTTAGAAAGTTGTGGGAGTAGCCATATACTGGCTGGTTTTGTGTGTCAACTTGACACAAGCTAAAGTCATCAGAGAGGAAGGAGCTTCAGTTGATGAAATGCCTCCCTAATATCCAGCTGTAAGGCATTTTCTCAGTTAGTAATCAATAGGGGAGGGCCCAGCCCATGGTGGGTGATGCCATCCCTGGGCTAGTGGTCCTGGGTTCTATAAGAAATCAGGCTCAGCAAATCAGGGGAAGCAAGCCAGTAAGAGGCACCCCTCCATGACCTCTGCATCAGCTCTGCCTCCAGGTTCCTGTCCTGCTTGAGTTCCTGTTCTGATTTCTTCCAATGATGGACCATGATCTGGAAGTGTAAGCTGAATAAACCCTTTGCTCCATAACTTGCTTTTGGGTCATAGTGTTTCGTCACAGCAATAGAAACCCTAACTAAGACAAGCCATGTGGTGGTGTAGCCTTGCAGGGAAGGGTTAAGCATACCAAGGGAGTTAGCTAAGGAGAATGCTGTGGGATGGTCTGTATGTCAAGTGTGTTGCTGATTGGTCAGTAAATAAATCACTGATTGGCCATTGGCTAGGCAGGAAGTATAGGCGGGACAAGGAGAAGAATTCTGGGAAATGGAAGGCAGAGAGAGGAGACACTGCCAGCCGCCACCATGACAAGCCTCATGGGAAGATCCCGGTAAGCCATGAGCCATGTGGCAAGGTATAGATTAATGAAAATGGATTAATTTAAGATATAAGAATAGTTAGCAAGAAGCCTGCCACGGCCATACAGTTTGTAACTAATATAAGTCTCTATGTTTACTTGATCGGGTCTGAGTGGCTGTGGGACTGGCGGGTGAGAGAGATTTGCCCTGACCGTGGGCCAGGCAGGAAAACTCTAGCTACAAATGGCGTCCAACGTGTTGGCAAGAGTTTCCACCTAAAACCTGAGAAAAAAGGTTCTAAAATGGAGCTAAAAACAGCTCCTAGTTGTCTCTTTCAAGCTAGCGGCAGCCTGCATGTTTGAGCTACTATGGCGGGTTCCTGGCGTGCATGCTCAACCTGCGGTATGGCGGGAATGAGGCCTCTGCAAGTAGCACATTAAGCTATATGATGGATTTAGCCTTTGCTAGTACAAAAAAAAAAAAAAAAAGAGAGAGATTTCTGGGCTACACGCTGCTTTGATAGAAGCATAGACCCACTATTTCTGAGAGTTGATGGCTCCCAGAACTGGCGGAAAACATACCGCCGCCATGTTGGGAAGCTGAAGTGGGCGGAGCCAGCAGCCATAGCGCCAGTGCCCTTTCAGGCTTAAAAGGCTGCAGTTTAAAGCAATAGGCTCAAGATAATATAAAAAAATAAGCCACGTAAAGATGGCTACCACACAGAGAATCTGGATTATGTTCTCTTTGATATTCATAACTGAAGAAAAACATTTGATTACAAAAGCTGTTGAGTTATGCCAAAATGTATATTTTAAAGGTACCTTGACTTCAAAATTTGGATGTAAGGATATGTTGCTTTGGAAAGGAGGCTCTGATTTTGTTTCCACAGAAAGCCAGAGGCTATGGATTTGTTCAAGATTAAGATACATCAGGTTTGACCAGCCAAGACCCCCTGAAAGGTCTCCGATGACACCATGGCCCTGATGATCCAACATCCAGAACCGTTTCAAGGCAACTGGCTCAGACGACATACCCTCATGGACTATTCCATAATTCTAAAATTTTCTTTGTATCCCCATAAGATACAGCGCCCCCCTCCAGCAGGAAGTAATAAGAAAAACTACACCCAAATTCCCAAATATACCAAGCTGACTTTGGAGATATATAAAGGTTAAAACCTTCCTTTTTAAGAAAAGAAAAGGGGAAGTGCTGTGGGATGGTCTGTATGTCAAGTGTGTTGTTGATTGGTCAGTAAATAAATCACTGATTGGCCATTGGCTAGGCAGGAAGTATAGGCGGGACAAGGAGAAGAATTCTGGGAAATGGAAGGCAGAGAGAGGAGACACTGCCAGCCGCCACCATGACAAGCCACATGGGAAGATCCCGGTAAGCCATGAGCCATGTGGCAAGGTATAGATTAATGGAAATGGATTAATTTAAGATATAAGAATAGTTAGCAAGAAGCCTGCCACGGCCATACAGTTTGTAACTAATATAAGTCTCTATGTTTACTTGATCGGGTCTGAATGGCTGTGGGACTGGCGGGTGAGAGAGATTTGCCCTGACCGTGGGCCAGGCAGGAAAACTCTAGCTACAGGAGAAAGAGCAACAAAGAAGAAATGATCAAGTTGGCAGATGTCTCAGACAGAAGGGTGTGTTTCCTGCAACATTCACAAACAAAAAGGTAACCACTGTGGCTAGGGAAGTAGGATGTGTTCCCTGGAACATTCACAAACAAAAAGGTAACCACTGTGGCTAGGGAAGTAGGATGTGTTCCCTGGAACATTCACAAACAAAAAGGTAACCGCTGTGGCTAGGGAAGTAGGATGTGTTCCCTGGAACATTCACAAACAAAAAGGTAATCGCTGTGGCTAGGGAAGTAGGATGTGTTCCCTGGAACATTCACAAACAAAAAGGTAACCGCTATGGCTAGGGAAGTAGGATGTGTTCTCTGGAACATTCACAAACAAAAAGGTAACCGCTGTGGCTAGGGAAGTATGACCGAAGGGACAGGAGGGAATCACCGACTCTCTTCAGCATTGCCTTTCCTCTTCTATGTGCCCAGTGCAATGTCTGCCACTCATCGTACAATAACCTCCTTTTAAACTTAATATATGTATCCCTGTCTAGGCAGTTCTATACATTTTTAAAGTACTTGTTGATCGGTAGGAACGTAAATTTATGGAGAATCTCATGGAAGATACTCAAAAAGTTAAAAGCAGAGCTTCAGTATGATCCATCATCCCCAATTTGTAAGTATGTGTTCGGAGGAAACAAAACTAACATCTCAAAGACATATCTGCCCTATGCTCACTGTACCCAATAGACCACATATGGAAACAACCTGATAATCCATCGATGGAAGATGAGTGGATCAATAAAACATAGTACATACAGGATAATTATTCAACCATAGAAAGAAGAAACTCCTGCCACTTTTGACAATTCAGATAGACCTAGAGGACCTTATGTTAAGTGAAATAATCCAGACACAGAAAGATAAATGCGACAGGATCTCCTTTAACATGTGGAACCAAAAATATCGAGCAGTTTTTATCGGTAGGGTCCGTGAGGTGGGGAAAATGGGGATGTTAGGTCTCAGGAAGTGCATATATGCAGAAATAAGCTCAAGATGGACAACAGGAGTCTGGCAGGTAGATAAAAGCCAGCATCCCTCATCAATTTGTAAAATGGGTTTTCCATCTGCCCAAAGGAGTCATTTCCCTTGCCTCTGGCAAAATGGGGCATACGTCTCTCCATTGACATATACCTATGGTGCCTATCAGCATATCAAAATCTAGGCTGGGCTCCTGCTCCTACGGTACCTAGTCACAAGTACCCATTATACATTTCAAAGTCCACATTAGCATCCTGGCTCCTCTCACCCTAAACTCCCAGGCCTGGTCTAGCTCATGGGCTTCCCTGCCCCCCTAGCTACTTGTCTTCCTTAAAAATCACACTTTCCATCACCACCATCCACCCCCTCTCATAGATAGCCCTGGACATGACCAGTCTGATTCTTTTTCTCTCTGCTCTGGATTCTTCCAGATGCCTCTAGATATTTTCTCTCTCTTATCCACAAGAAAAACCTTCCCCCATTAGAACAGCCATTTAGGCAGTTTCTTTATTATACCTCTTCACATACAAGTGAGGAGATGTTGGACAGAAGGTCCAAAGATGAAGTTCTAAGATGGATCACTCCTGTGGGTCAAATGCTCAGTATGGTGACTATGGTTGATAAATATTATACATTCAAAATTTCCTAGAACACTTTCTAGGAGAGTGTTCTTAATATAAGCCCTAAGATATCACTGTATGAGATGCTGGATATGTTGACTGATTTGATTATGGAAATCATCTTGTAATATATAAATATGTCTAATCATATTATACTGTAGGTATGTAATTTTGTTGATTATACCTCCATACAGCTGGAATAAAGCTATACAAAAAAAATTGTATTTCTGCAGTAAAAAGAAAATCTTGACACAGATTAGTTTGGCTCATCTCTAAGACTGAGCACTATCTCTTTGAGCCTAAAACACTCGGAATTTTGTGCTGTGGGATGGTCTGTATGTCAAGTGTGTTGCTGATTGGTCAGTAAATAAATCACTGATTGGCCATTGACTAGGCAAGAAGTATAGGCGGGACAAGGAAAAGAATTCTGGGAAGTGGAAGGCTGAGGGGGAGACACTGCCAGCCACCACCATGACAAGCCGCATGGGAAGATCCCGGTAAGCCACGAGCCATGTGGCAAGGTATAGATTAATAGAAATGGATTAATTTAAGCTGTAAGAACAGTTAGTAAGAAGCCTGCCACGGCCATACAGTTTGTAACCAATATAAGTCTCTGTGTTTACTTGGTCGGGTTTGAGTGGCTGTGGGACTGGCGGGTGAGAGAAATTTGTCCTGACCGTGGGCCAGGCAGGAAAACTCTAGTTACAATTTTGTAATGGTGGAATAGTCTTTTTTCTGAATGGAAGACTCTATATGTTGTAACAGGAATTGCTAAATAGTCTTATTAATAAAAATTAAAAAAAAAAAACCTGGAGCCAGATATTGGGGTGAAAGTGAAAGACCAGAGAAATAGAACAAGCCAGGTACAAGGTCTTACCGCTAGGAAATCCTCAGCCCAAGAGAGTTTCAAGAGAGACTTCCTGTATACTCACGCCTTATATACCTTCCTGTGCCCTGCCATCTTACTTCCTCTCTCCACCCAGCTACATCACTTCCTCTTTCCGCCCAACTTTATCACTTCCTGTCTGTCTGTACAGACCTCCAGACCTCTACGGTTAACTAGTGTTGGGATTAACGGTATGTGCCACCACACCTGTCTCTGTTCCCAGTGTGGCCTTGAACTCACAGAGATCCAGATGAATCTCTGCCTCCTGAATGCTAGGATTAAAGGCGTGTGCTACCACTGCCTTACCTCTATGTTTAATACAGTGGCTAGCTTTTTCTTCAGATCCCCAGGCAAGCTTTATTTGTTAGAGCATAAACAAAATATCACCACAATAGGTTCCATTGAACATCATGGGGAGAAGCAGAGAGTGTCATGAAAAACATTAAAGAGCAAGCCTCATGAAGGAACTGAGTCAACCACCAGGTAAGTGGACTGAGCGGGCACACAGATTGCCATGGTTGAAATGACACAGGCTCTTCTTTGTGCTTGTTCTTGATGTCATCTCCTAGCAGGCAATGATGAGAAAACCAGCCTGAGGAGGATTGTTTGTAAGTGTTTAACACACATTATCCTGTAGGTGAAAGACAGATGACGCCCTGACCCAGGAGCTCATAGAGTTCTGAGACATATGATGTTGTTATAAGCATGTACACGTGCATCAATTCTGAAGCTGCTAGTGCAGTTTTCCACTTCCCACTCCACCCTGGAGTCTCCTGAAGAATTTCTGATAGCAGCTGACTGGGTTCGTAGCTCAGAAACTCTGACTTAGTTGTTCTGGGAGGCAACCTGAGCATCAAATTTTTTTTTAATCTCCTCAGGTGATTCCAATGTTCAATCAAGGTTAAAAGTCACTTGTGATATATTAAATAGTAGACCCAAAGATGTTCCAGGCAGGTCAGTATATCCACAAGAGCTCTTGCAAGAGGGAAGCAGGAGTCAGAAACAGGAGATGGGATATATGGAGGAAAAGAATAGAGTGTTTTGAGGAAGGGCCATAAGCCAAGGCCTATGAGTGACCTTAAAAATTATTTCTTTAAAAAAAATAGATTCTCCCCTGAAGCCTTATGAACTTTCTAACTGTAAAATAATAGATTTGTGTTGTGTTAGCCCACGAAGTTTGTAGTAATTTTCTACAACAATAGCAAAATAAACAAAAACCCTACGACATGTCTGTTTCAACCACTAAATCTGAATGGAACCCAGAGATTAAACACTAGTGTTTGTGTGTACATTTTAAGTTCCGCTATTAGTAGAAAACGATGATTTAACTCCACCTGCTTCTAGTTCCTGCTGAGTGGTAGCCAAGCAGCAGTTCTCCAAGCCTGGATGTGAGTGTGGGAAAGCAGGGTCTGGTGAATTGTAGAGCCCAACACTTTCTGTGTTAAAACAGTCCCACCATAGCCAGTTCTGGCTTTGAAGCGTGCTTGCCTGCTTGCGTCCTGAAAGTGTGACAATGATCTCTCAAGAACTACTAAAAACTGGCTCCAGCTTGCTCCTGGGGACACTGGGTAGAGGGGTGAGTGAGTCTCACAGCCTATTTGAATGTACCCACCTGAGGCTCTTCCAGGTAGAGCAGCTTCCTCCCTGAGGTTGTCAGAGTTGAATCTAGTTATAAGATCTTTCTGTCATCCAGCAAGGGCTTTTTGCCCCAGCTCTTGTTCTTGTATGAGTGTCCTAGGGATGAACAATGTGGTATTTAACAACTTACCCAGTTTATCTTAATACATATTGCAATACTCACTGGGACAACTATGTGAAGCACCATCCTGAATCCTGAAGATATAACATTAGACAATGTAATACAAGACATTTAATGCATATATATTTAAAACCTGCTCGATGGAATTTTTTTAATACCAGTGAATAAAATCATCTATAAACAAATAAGTAAGATAAAAAGGATTTCAGATGGTTTATATCTACAAAGAAGTAAAACAAAGACATGAGGTGACATTAAGGCTTTAAACAGGGGGTCATGAAAGGCCTTCTTCAAAGGTATCCATTGGACAATGAGCTAAAAGGTAGAAATGGGGTAGGCTTGGAAGACCACCCAGGAGACGGCATTTCAAGGGAAGAGAACAGCACACAGAGGGGTCATGAGATGGAAAACACCTGGAGAACTTAACCTTGAGGAGAACAGCCAAAGAAAAGAATAAAAAAAGGGGGGGGGCTCAAAGAGATAACAAGCAACAAATCTCAGGGCCTTGTAATCTGAATAAGACATGTGGGATTTATTCTAAATACCAAGAAAAGGAATTTAAAGGTTTGTATTCATCTAAAGCTTTGTATAAGGTGAGTAAACAGCACGTAGTTTTGTCTTCTTTATTGTTGTTTAGTGTATGTTGATGTTGTTTTTAATCTACTCATGTAGTCTCTCACCTTTAATTGAAGGATTTAAACCATTCACATTTAAAGTGATGGTTTCACCTAAGTCTAGTATCTATCATATTTGTAATTATTTTCAGTTCACTGTCTGTATGGTAGATATGGCTGCCTTGATGCTTCCTAGAATCAGGGGTGTGTGGAAAGGGCCAGTTGACCACTTCTGACAGGGGAGCTGTTTAGAAAGGCCCAACTGTTTTCTCGGAGACCTCCACAGACCAAACAACTCAAAGTAAGCTGCCAGGGGCTTCCAGGGACTGTAGCGGGTGGGTAGGGCCTCCTGGCAGATTCACAGGGATGAATTAGTGAAGCTGCTGGAGGCAGTTGCCTGGCTGCTCCGAAGATCCTGGGTTTGATGAAACCTCAAGAGTGCTCATGCAGCAAGAGTCTCATTACCGGAGGCACAGTCTAGAGTGGGTGGGCTCTTCTTCAGGATAAATGACTGTTGTTACCATAACCCGGCAGCTCCTAAAATGGGTCTGAGATCCTCCTAGGGCCACATGCTCTCCAGCAATGAATGCCTCAGCTGTTTACAGTATGAACAGGAATGGGACTCACTGCTTACCCCCTTTTCTACCAAGAAAAATCACTCTTGGTACAGAGTTGATCTTGAGAGTAAAACAGTAGATAGCCTTTTGTATGAGGCCACCATGTATCTTTCAACACATCTTTGCAAATCCCTTCTGCATACTTCAATGAAATGGCAGTTATTTCTTTGCTTGGGTCCTTTACTATGGGAGGAGCACACCACGCTGGTACACTCAGCCATCTTGCTGATGCTACTCTTCCCTAAGTGCTCTTGACCCTGCCGCAATGCCTTGATGACTGTGCATTAAGAAGCAGTGCTTATTCCAGTCTTTGTAGACTGTTATGGGAACATTCTGCAGCAGTCAGCCTCTGCAGAGACTCCAGACTGTCTGGTGTGATGTACAGGCAGGCCTGCCACTGGAATCCTTTAACTGACTGGCCTGGTGCTTGGGTCTGCTGTGTGAAGCCCAAATCTACTAAAATGGACTGTTGCTTAGATCTTCTAGAATAGAACTGGAATCTATATTCTTCAATGCAGACCTGAATCCAATGTTCACAGATCTGACAAGGAGCTAAGGCAGGCTTTGAACCCAAATCTGCAGGGGCTAGTGAGATCCATCAATGGGCCTAGTATGTGTCCTCTGGGATTCCCTTGAGCCTAAGTCCATGAGGGTGGGTTCTAGATTGCCCTGAAGATAGAATCTTCAGGGGTATTCCCATATGTTCAACCCATAGGGACTGGCCTTATACTTAGTGGGCTGGAATCTCTGTTCGTAAGGATAAGCCTGGTTCTAGATTGGGGCTGAACTCAACACTTATGGAGGCCATCTTGAAGCTGGTAGCAGCCAAAGCTCAGGGCTAGTGGGCCCTTACAAGTGCTAGAGTGGGTATGGAGGGGTTGGAGGTTTGAAGTCTAGTGCAGCTTTCTCTAACTAGAACCACATACTAGTTTCTTCCCTCCTTTAATTCTATTATGCGAGATATAAATATTGATGTGTCGTAGTCCAACTATGAAACGTCTGCCACGGTCTCATATGTCTGGTGATTGAAAATGACTGGATCCTGAGGACTATGACTAATGGATTTATTCCTTGGTAGATTCATCAATGGCATATTTGGGAAATGGTGAAAACCAAGAGGTTGTGCCTTTTTTGAAGATGTGGGTCACCAGGGGTACACCTAGACAATGCACCTTGTCTCCTGCTCTTTCTTCTCTCTGCTACTTCCCACCATGTTGTTGTGCCTTTCCACCTGCCTGAAAGCAGTAGAACCAGCTGAGCATAGACTAAATCTTCCAAGGCCGAGACAGAATAAATCTTCCCTCCATTTAAGTTGTTCTCAATGACAAATAGCTACAACACAGCAGGCGCGCTGCTTCATTCTTAATTGGTCTAAGTTCTAAACTTCCTCAATTACCGAAGTTCCTTCAAGAGTGTGAACACATATTAGATACACAGGACTCCTTGTTAATTGAGGAGGAAATTCATTGTAGTTGGCTTTGGTGGGCTGCTTGTATTGCATGCTGGTAAAATCTGTAACGCATCACAGAGAGTTGTGCTAGTGGAATGATCATTTACCTGCCATGTGCAGTTCAGTTACTACTAAAAATAATATTACCTTAAGTATATGTTTGCTTGTGTTTATATATCTGCAAAATGTACGCTGCAATTTTTATTAGGAAAATGAAGATCTCAATGTCCTGAGATCCTTACCTATTCAAATTTAAAAAATTTTTACCAAAACTTTTTCATACACTTTGATCATATTCTTTCCCCTCCTCCAACTCTCTTAGATCTCTCCATCTCCCTACCCCCTCTGCTCATTCTCTCTCCTCTCTCTCTCTCTCTCTCCATTTCTCTCTCAAAAAAATGAAAATCAAAACAAGACCAATAAAAAAAATACCAAAATGAAACAAAGAAATGCACACACACACGAAAAGAAATCACAGAATTCATTTAGTGTTGGCCGACTACTCCTTGGCATGGGGCCTGCTGGAGAGTGTGGTTGATACACGCAGTGTCGCTGCATTGGAGAAAACTGTTTCCCTTTGCCAGCACATATCAACTGCATACAGCTTCTTGGTTAAGGATGGGACTTTGCGTCCACTTTCCCTTCTTGGTTCTGGGGTTTTGTCTGGTTTGAACCAATGCAGGTCTTACGGATACTGTGCAGTCTCTGTGAGTTCATATGTTTATCAGTCCTGCGGCATCTGGAAAATGCTGCCTCCCTGGAGTCATCTACCACTTCTGTCTGACATAATCTTTCCTTCTTATCTTCTTGATAGATTCCTGAGCCTTGAGAGGAAGCACTTGGATAAAGATGCCTCATTTAGGACTGAGAGCTCCAAAGTCTTTCCCACCCTGTGTAAATTTTCTGGTTATGAGTGTCTATGTTAATTACCATCTACTACAAGAAGCTTGTAGTAGGGTTGATGAGGGTTGAGCACTGTTCTGATCTATGGGTACAGCAATATGTCATTAGGGGTCATTTTGTTGCTATGGTCCTTTGGTCTCCAGCTCTTGGCCACTTGCTCGGTGTCATGCATGGGTTCTGTCTCATGGAGTTGGCCTTAAATACAATACAATACAACAAAGTGGTTGGTTACACCCATAACATTTGTGCTACTATTTCACCAGCATGTTTTACAGGCAGGTCTCCGGTGTAGGTAACACAATTTGTAGCTGGGTGATAGTGATAGTTACTTTTCTCCTCTAGTAGCATACAAAGTATCTTGCAGCATTATGAATGACTGCAGTAGGAGTGAATCTTCTACTTGGGTACCAGCTTGATTCCTCCATATTTGATAACATGATAGGTAGTGTCTTCAGCAATGGGGCTTTAACATCAGGGTATAGAGAACAACCAATAGCCTCAGCTATAATCTGTGATGTTTGAGGGGTCTTTGGGACCCCTTTTTGCCAATCACTCAACGTGATGCAACCCATTCCTGACACTGGAGTATTTACCTGGTGGCCTAAGATGTCTGGTTGGGGCTTTGTCTCCTCATTATATGGGATTCCATTTAAATTCCTTTTTATGTATTTATATATTTTAGGAAGCTTCTACAGTAGTAGACTTTCATATGGCTTTTCAAAAGACCTTTAGCATTAGTTGTCTCTCCTCATATTCCCTCTCCTACCCTACCCTCCTATCTCCCTACCCATTTAATCCTCCTATTCTTATGTCTCCATTATCGCTTTATAACTCTATATTTTATTTCCCTTTCCTTGGAAGATCTCCTTCACCTGATAAGTGCCTTATTAGCTACCTAAACTCTGTAGTTATTTCTATTATAACATCCATATATGAAGCTTAAAAGCTACCATCCACATATAAATGGAAACATGCCATATTCCTTGGAGTCTGGTTACCTCACTAGGGATGATTGTTTCTAGCTTTATACACTTACCTGTGAATTTCATAATTTCATTTTTCTTTTTGTTTATTTTTTTATTAAGAGATTTTCTATTCATTTAAATAAGCAACCACAGATTCCCTTGTCCTCCTTCCTCCCATGCCCCCCAGCCTTCCCTCCCAACCCACCCCCCATTCCCACCTCCTCCAAGGTAAGGTCTCCCATGAGGAGTCAGTAGAGCCTGGTACAGTCAGTGGAGGCAGGTCCAAGGCCCTCATCCCTGCACCAAGGCTGTGCAAAGTGTCTCACCATAGGCACTAGGTTCCAAAAAGCCGGCTCATGCACTAGGGCAGATCCTGGTCCCACTACCTGGGGCCTCCCTAAACAGTTCAAGCTAAAAAACTGTCTCACTTATCCAGAGGATCTAGTCCAGTACCATGGGGGCTCCTCAGCTATTGGTACACAGTTCATGTGTTTCCACTAGTTTGGCTAGTTGTCTGTACTTTTTCCAATCATGGTCTTGATATCTCTTGCTCATAGAATCCCTCCTCTCTCTCTCGTCGATTGGACTCCTGGAGCTCCACCTGGGACCTGGCTATGGATCTCTGCATCTACTTCCATCAGTCACTGGATGAGGGTCTATCATGACAATTAGGGTATTCAGCCATCCAATCACCAGAGTAGGTCAGCTCGGGCTTTCTCTCGACCATTGCCAGTAGTCTATTGTGGAGGTATCTTTGTAGATTCCTGGGGACCTCTCTAGCACTCTGCTTCTTCCTATCCCCATGGTGTCTTCATTTATCATGGTATCTCTTTCCTTGTTCTCCCACTCTGTTCCTGATCCGGCTGGGACCTCCCACTCACCTAATCTCTCTTTCCCCTGACCCTTGTCCTCCATTAACCCCTCTCACCCCCAGTTTGCTCCTGTAGATCTCATCCTTTTCTCCATAGCTGGGTGATCCCTGTGTCTTTCCTAGGGTTCTCCTTATTAGCTAGCCTCCCTGGAGCTGTGGGTTGCAGTCTAGTTATCCTTTGCTTTATATCTAGTATCCACTTATGAGTGAGTACATACCATGTTTGTCTTTCTGAGTCTGGGTTACCTTACTCAGGATGATATTTTCTAGTTCCATCCATTTGCCTGCAAACCTCATGATGGCATTCTTTTTCTCTGCTGAGTAGTACTCCATTGTGTTTATGTACCACATTATCTTTATCCATTCTTCAGTTGAGAGTCATTTAGGTTGTTTCCTGGTTCTGGCTATTACAAATAATGCTGCTATGAACATAGTTGAGCATGTGTCATTGTGGTATGATTATTAAACAACTGAATGACATCACACTTTGTAAATGTACCACACTTTCATTATCCATTTAACAGTTGATAGATATCTATCCAATTTCTGGCTATTATGAATACAGCCACAATGAACATGAATGAGCAAGTGTCTCTGCAGTAAGACATAGAGTATTTTAGATACAGACGCAGTATAACACATAGAAATCAACTAATGTAATCTACCACATAAAAAGACTAAAGGACAAAAATCACATGATTGTCTCATTAGCTGCAGAAAAGGCCTTTGACAAAACCAACATCCTGTCATGATAAAAGTCCTGGAGAGACTAGGGATACAAGAATCATAACTCAATATAATAAAGGCAATTTACAGTAAGCCTACAACCAATATCAATCTAAATAGAGAGACACTCAAAGCATTTCCATTAAAATCAAAATCAAAAGAAGGTTGTCCACTCTCTTCATACCTATTCAATATAATTCCTGAAGTCTTGGCTAGAGCATTAAGACAATTAAAGGAGACCAGGGGGATTTGAATAAGAAAGGAAGAAGTCAAAATACCATTATTTGCAAATGATATGATTTTTATATATAAAAGACTCCACGATGAAATTCCAACAGCTGATAAACTCTTTCGGCAAAGTGGCGGGATACAAAATTAATACACAAAAATCAATATAGCCTTCCTATATACATATAAATGGCAAACATACTGAAAAAGAAACCAGGGAAATTGCAGCTTTCACAATAGCCTCAAAAATAATATCCTGAGATAACGCTAACAAAGCAAGTGAACAATTTGTACTAAAAAGTATTAAGACATTGAAGAAAGAAGTTGAAGAGGACACCAGAAAATGGAAAGATCTACCCCATTCATGGATCAATAGAATTAATATTGTGAAAAATGACCATCTTACCAAAAGCAGCCTATAGGTTCAATGCAATGTCCATTAAAAGTCTGATATAATTCTTCACAGAAATTGAAAAAATGGTATGGAAACACACACACACACACACACACACACACACACACACACACTGGATAGCAACAAACAAACAAACCTGAATAATAATAGAACTGCTGGAGGTTTCACCATCCCAGACTTCAAGTTGTACTGTGGAGTCATAGTACCAAACACAAACAAACAAACAAACAAACAAACAAACAAAAAACCCACCAGGGTATTGGCATAAAAGCAAACATGTTGACCAATGGAATAAAATTGAAGACCCAGACATAATTCCACACACTGGGGAAAACCCAGCATCTTCAGCAAATGGTGCTGGCCAAACTGGATAGCTGAATGTAGAAGAGTGAAAATAGATCTGTGCATCAAACTCTACTCTTAATAAATCAAGGACCTCAACGTAAGGCCAGATACCCTGAATCTGATAGGGATAAAGTTGAATTCATTGATACAGGAAATTAGTTGCTTTCTGAATAGGATACTGATAGGGCCTCATGAAGCTAAAAAAGATTCTGTATAGCAAAGGACACCATCATTCAGGCAAAGAATGATGGAATGGGGAAAATATCTTTACCAATTACACTTCTGATAGAAGGTTGGTATCTAGAACATACAAAGAACTTTTAAAAAAAACGAACATCTAGAAAACAAATAAACCAATTTTTAAAATGAGATACATAACTAATCAGAGTGCTCTCAAAAGATTAAACACAAATGGCTAAGAAACATTTTTTAAAATGTTCAACATCCTTAGCCACCAGAGAAATGCAAATCAAAACTACTTTGAGATTTCATCTTACCCCAGTCAGAATGGCCAAGATCAATAAAACAAATGACAGCCCATGCTGGCAAGCATACAGGGAAAGAGGAACATTTATTCATTGCTGGCGGGAGTGCAAACTGGTACAGCCGCTATGGACATCAGTGCAGTGGTTCTCCAGGAAGCTGGGGATCAATGCACCCCAAAGCCCAGCCTATTCTACATTTTAATTTATGCGGCTAGACCAGTTCAGGACATAAGCCAGTGGATAATGGAAGTTTATGGCCAGAAGGACTACAGGGACCTCATCTGATCAATCTAATCTTATTTCCAAAGCAGAAACCAAGGTTAAAAAAAAGAAAAAAAAAAAAAAAAGATTTAAGAGTCCTGTCCGAGATTTAAGTGCCAAAGTCTGCAACCCAAGTTCTCTAGCTCCAGTTCCAGAACCAGTTCCCAACCAACAGGTGATAGGAACGAGCCTAAGACAAGGTGACAAGAAATATGTTACACTAAAGTATGAATAGTAGAAGAGGCCACCCCAAGTGTGGGACAATTGAACAACTATACACATTCCAGCAGCACCTCCCGTGAGAAGAGTTTTAGTTTTTAGCTTTTCAACCAGACACTAATTAGCATCAATTATCTGCATGCACCTATTGATTTACGTGGAGAAAAGCTGGCACCAATTAATAAAACAGCATACCAACAAACACACACCACAGATAAGTGCTCTGGGCTCTGGCTCTGACCACTTCGAGTGTCTTTCTTCCTTAGTGCTGTCTGGAAGGAGGTTAATTAAGCTCTTTAAATACAAACTTGAACGGAATAAAGAGGAAGGGCAGGACTGTAGAATGTCAACAATCCTTTACCTGCAGCTGGAAGCATTAGCATGGCTTCCACACTGGAGCAGGTTTGTGACTGATGTCACTGTTGTACTCTTTCTTAGCTCCCCACCTGGGAACTATTTCAATCGACTTCATTGATGGGGTGCCATTTTATACCATGTATCCCCCCCACTCCCCACCCCACCCCCGCTCCTTCATCAACTACTGAAGTAATGAATGGTTAGTGGTCCGAGGATGAAGTCAGTAAGGAAGGACAGGGAATTTGCACCCTGAGTTTAGACTTTGGCTGCCTCTAACTTTGTCTCCCCGCTGGTCATTTCACTTTCATGCACCAAACAAAGACTTTGTACAGAATTTTCAAAACGTGTTCCCTCAAGGGTTTCCATTCAAAATGAACCTTGCTTTAAACACGTCCTTTGTGCATGCTCGGCAGGGCGGCTGGGTGGTTTCCAATGCTGCCTCAGCGGAGAGATTCTGTTTTATTTTCTTTTTAACAATTTCCATCCCAAACACACTACGGAGGCAGCTGACACACAAAAGTCTTCAGTAAGGTGCAGTTTGAAGGAGAGTAGCCAGGGGCAGAGCTTTGATTCTTTATCTCCCAACAACAGACAAACAGGTTGTGGAGAGTCACCCCAAAACCCGAGTCGGGCAGAACAAAAAGATTGGATTCAAAGGCTGCTTGTGCTTAGAAATGAGTCTTTTCCTCTCTGTTTTTCTTTCCTTCTCAGGTCCTAGTCTTCCTGCTACCTGCTTTGGCGGTTTTCTGGAATGCCTAACTATCGCAGTTCCAACAGAATGTATTCCTGGCTTCCAAAGCAGAGAGCAATGGAGGACAATTCACGTTGTCTCACTCAGAATCAGAGTTTGTCTGTGTTTGGTCAAACCTGAAGTCTCAAGCACATGGGGTTCATACAGAATCCTTTAATATTTCTTCTTTTGAGATTCCAAATGATTTTTTAATATAATTTTAAGATATAACTAACCCTTTTTGTTTCTGTAAGTCAAGCAGTAGAATCAGTGAGAACATGTATGGGGAGGCATCACCAATGTACTTTTTTCTCAAACATCTCTGTTATGATAGAATTCACACACTTTGCAAGTCCCTCACCTACTGTAAGATTTAATGCAGATGAGACATGCAATATGGTCTTTGATGCTTTCTTTCATATCTCATAATGCTGGTACGATTATCTCTCTTGTAGCATGTATCATAACACCACTCTTTTAATTGTGTATTTCATCGCATGGACAATTATTTATTAATAAATCAGTTGGTGGACATTTAAGGAGATGCTTTTTAAATTTTTATTTAATTTTATTTTATGTGCATTGCTGTTTTGTCTGCATTCATGTCTGTGTGGGAGTGTTGGATCCCCTGGAACTGTAGTTACAGTTATGAGAGGCCATGTGGGTGCTGGGAATTGAACCCAGGTCCTCTGGAAGAGCAGCCATTACTTGTAACCACCAAGCCATCACTCCAACACCAGGAGGTGGTTTTTTTTTAACATTTAAGAAAATATTTCTGTAAACATTTGGAGTTTTAAAGATTATCTTTCATTGTTTGAAAATTTCATACATATGTATATTTGTATTGAATCTACTTCCCATTTCTTTCCCTCTGATTCCCTCTCTATCCCACCCTCCACCACTTTCCTCCCAACTTCCTGTGTTCCTGTTTAGAATCTGCTGAGTCCACTGAGTGATGCCTGCATATGCATGGGTGTAGGACCATCTACTGGAGTATGGTTAGCCTTTCAGGAACCACATCCCCAAAGAAAACGTACTTTCCCTCCCCCAGCAGTCATCAATTGCCAACAGGTCCTCAGTTAGGGGTGAGGTCTGATGAGCCCCTCCCCACTCAGTGCTGTGATTTGGGATCATTAATTCTTATGCCTGCAGCCACTGTGAGTGTGTGTGTGTACCATGGACCTGTCATGTCTGGAAAGCCCTGTTTTGCTGACGTCATCTACCACCTCTGGCTGTTACAATCTTTCCTTCCCTCTTCCAGTATGATGTAACATGAATTGCTAAATGATCTTATCAAGAAAAAACCTGGAGCCGGATATTGGGGTAAAAACCTGAGAGATCAGAGGAATAAGAAAAGCCACAGACAACCTCACCTCACCGACACCTCAGTCTCCAAAGAAACCTACTTCCTGTATACCCATGCCTATATGTCTTTCTGTCATCTCATTTCTTCTCTCTGCCCAGCTACAACATTTTCTGTCTGTCTGTACAGACCTCCAGACCTCTATGGTTAACTGGTGTTGGAATTTAAGGCATGTGCCACTACACCTGGCTCTGTTCTCAGTGTGGCCTTGAACTCCTCACAGAGATCCAGACGGACCTCTGCCTCCTGAATGCTAAGAATAAAGGCATGTGCTACCACTGCCTGACCTCTATGCTTACTATAGTGGCTGGCTATTCCCTGTGATCCTCAGATAAACTTAACTAGGGTGCATAATATTTTTGTAGAAACAATATATCACCACAGTATGATCCCTGAGCTTTGAGAGAAACAAGTGTGATACACATGCCCTTTTAAATGCTGAGTACTCTACAGCCCCTTATTCTCAGTACACTGACCAGTTATGAATCTCTGTACTATTCACCATCTACCAAAAAGAGGTTTCTCCGGTGATGATTGAGAGATGCACTAATCTATAAGTATAAAGATAAGAACTTAGGAGGCAGTTTATCTCCATGTCTAGTAGGTTCCCCTTTAGGGCCTATGACCTACCAAGCCACAGGTTCCTGACCCAGTTACTAGAAACACAGACATCAAGCAGGTACCAACCTAGAAGCTTCATCTCTACTGGCTAGCTTTCATAGTGCTAAAAGGTACTATGTACACTACCGGGTGAGAAAAGTATTCATAAATCCCACCCAGCAGTGAACCCTGAGAGTTATAATAATGACTGGACTGGCAAAATATGCCTACTGGTGCAATCATGACATGAATGTTATGGGAGTAACCAACAACCTCCTAGTTGGGTTTAAGGCCCAACAAATGCTAACCATTTGTTTACAAGTGATGGGTATATTTCATTTCCCAAAGTATACACCCAGGACCAGAATTGCTGGATCATACAATAGTCACCATGTTTAACCATATGAAAAGCTGCCACATTTGTTTTCCAATCAGCAGCACCTCTTTGCATTTTCAACTGTAATGTATAAAGTTTCTGACTTCTTTTTCTCCTTCCAAAGAATTCTTGTTGCCCGTATTATTTATTATTATAAGGGACTTACACAGTACCTCACTGTGGTTGTGATTAGCACTTCCTTGATGGCTAGTGAGGCTGAACATCTTTCCAGTGTTATTAGATGTTTACAGAGCCTCTTTGTTGAAATGCCTATTCAGGTCTTTTGTCTGTTCCTTTTCAATTGGATTAGTGGTTTTACTATGTATAACTGTGTGGTAATAACTGTATATTACAGATACAAGTCTTTTATCTGCCATTTTACTTTCCTGGTGTTATCTTCAAAACTACAAAAGGTTTTAATTTTTGACGATATCATAGGCATATTTTTGCCCCTTCACTTCTGCTATCATGGAACTTGAAGGACCATAAGGCTCATTTGTGAGTATCTATATCTTTGTTAAGGATCACATTAATGATTGAAAAATTATAGTTGAGAAGTATGACATGGTGGCACATGAACATTGCTTATATTAAGATATTTCACATCTCTGGAGTAGAGAGCTTCATCTCCCAAAACCTGTCTGAAGTCTTCAGGTTACTGAATTCCACAGGAAAGGGGTAAAAATGCACGTTTTCCCATTAAGAATTGATCCAAATAAACTCATTTTGCTGAAACTACTGCATTCAAAGCTATGGATATTGTTCTATTTCAAAATAAGAGATGTCATTTGAAAAATGGACCCAAGATGCAATCAAAAGTTCATTTGAAATTTGTTGTGTAATGTTAAGTCTTGTACAATTGTCTTTAACTTTAATCAGCTAAACACATTATGTCAATACTAAACAAATAATTCTGATTCTCACAAGAAGATTATGGATTTGAGTTGTGTCAGTCAATAGTGCTATTGAGAGATTTTACAACAAAGGAGAAAAAAGACTGAAATTGATTTAATGAGTCTTGGGTATCTGGTGAGCCAGGAATAGGTCATTATACTCAAAAGTTGTTTCTCTGTAAACAGATCAATTCTCATAGCCTTTGTGTTAAGGGGAATAAAGGTAAAGGTAGGTAGAGCTATAACCATTTGTTCTGACACGTGACCAGAATACATCCTTTTTTTCTCCCTGACATAACAGCCTTGGTCATATAAAAACACATAAATAATTAAGCATGAACACCCCAAACCTCAAAGAATGAATTAAGCCTGCCAGGCTACAGAAATTACTGTTTGTTCACTGTACACACAGAAAACAGACAATTCAAGGCTGTTGATAATTTTATACACACACACACACACACACACACACACACACACACACACACACACTCCTCCCCTTGAAAAACCCCAACCATTTCTCATGCCGTTGACAAAGATTACTAGGAAACTAACTCTAAAATCACCAGGAAAATACCTTTAATTAAATTGGTGTTTTGGTAGATCTTTCTTTATAAAAATTCTCTCTCCCACTAAGAAAAAAAATGAAAAAGATAAATCAAAGCTACATGCTCAGTTTTATAACTCTACCTTCATTTTCCAAAACATAGTCTATGAGGAACTTCAGTAGTCTAGAAAGGCAAACTTTTATGAAATTACAAATATGGTATTGAAGAACATCTTCACTTTTCCAACAAAAACTTCAAGACCTTCAGAAAATTATGTCTTAACTTCTTGACTGTGTTCACAAGAAAATATCAGGGTTGTTGGTACAGCAAAAATGCTACATTATAGTAATAACACCCTAGGTTCCTACAACTCTGTCTAACTTCAAGCATGTTTGAGAATGGTGTCTTTTCCATGCAACTAACTCTTGGAACCAGAAATGATTCCACCTAGTATATGACTAGAAAGCAACAACACTGTCCCAACAGTGCAAGAACTCATGACACCTTCATTGCTTTATCCCTGGTTTCTAGGATTTCTGGACACCCATTTCTCTACTATGGTTTCTCCCCTCCTCCTGCACTCTGGACAAGTCATGCAAGGAGGTAGCCTTTCTACCTCACAGACTGTAGGTGCTGGCCTGCAGGTGTTCTTTGCCTGGAGGCAGTAGTTCAGGTGTGACTATTCGGTAGAAACCAAGTGACACTTGCTGAGGTCATCTTGCTGGCTATGCAAACCAACTTGTTAAGATATTCAGATTATTTCTATTTCTAGAGCAGTCATCCAGAGGTAACAGATATTTGCAGCCTAGGAGCACACATGCACACACACATGCATGCATACATACACACATCATAGTTGCTTTATATTCTCCTGCTTTTCCAGAATCACTTCTCCTTCTGGATCATACCTGGAAATACTCGCAAGTTTTGGAAAGCATTGGGCCTAGGTGGTGATGGTTGGAGTTGTGATAGCTTTTAACTAGCTGTGGGGTCTCCAAAGGAGCAAATCCTCTATGCATGTGCCTGTCCTCTCTGTTCCTGGCTCAGTAATATTTTTAGGGACACTGTCTCACATGCCTAGGGCTCAAGCCCACAAGCACAATCCATGAAGTTATGTAACAAAAAACATAGACAGTGAAACTATGTAAAAAAAAAAAAAAAAAAGATACAGGCAAATCTAAATCTGAGTTCTGGCTCCACTATGATCTTGAACAAATGATGCAGCCTTTAGGGGCGCCCTCACCTTAAAAATAACACTATTTTCATAGGTTGAAGTAATTAATGACAGAGATAAAAGATGTAAAAACCCTGGGCACAGACCTGGTACTGAGACCCAGCATGTGGAATACACCTAGCACATTGCTGTGATGTGATAGTTACGAATTAGTGAATGGAGACTGAGGAGATAGCTCAGTCAGTAAAATATTTGCCTTTCAAGCATGAGGATCTCAGTTAAATCTCCACAATCCACATGTGAAAGGCTGGGCATGGTGGGCTGATGGGGCTCACTGATCAGCAAGTGTTCTGTGATAATGAAAGACCACACACACACACACACACACACACACACACCAGTGATTTTCCTGCACAGCCACTGCAAATGTAAGTAAATGTGCTTTCCATAGATCCTCCTGCAGAAGTGCAGCCCCCCAAAATTGTTCTGCCTCTGGAATCTTCTCTATCACAGAAAACTACCAAAGTCTGTATTTAGACATGAATGGTGTCAACGCACCATGATTCAGAGCATGTCTACTCAAATACTACTTTTTAATTCAGTGGAGCACTTATTAGAAACCACTACATATAAGACACTCTGCCTTAGTGCCACTGGGAAATCCAAAATAGAGAACTACACTTGTTTCTTAAGGAACTGGAACCTATTAAGAGCTATAGACAGATAGATGATTATGCCAGATAAAATACAATCCAAGGGAATACATTCAAAGAGCACCCATGAAAGTCTAGACCTTTTTTGGAACCTGGAATAGACTATTCAAGGGCTATACCCAGTGGAGATATGCTAGGACCACCTAGAATGAAGAGGAGTAAAGAAATATTAACATTAATTCTTATAGGTAGAGAGATTGGCAATCCTTGTCCCTCAAACCCATCTCCACTGGTCTTTCTGCTGAATGGGCATGGGTTGGGAGAGGCTGTCAAATATTTATGCATGTCCCTGTGCTTTCTCTGTCTGGTAGGGCTCAGAAGAGCCATAGCTATTTGTCTTGGAAGGCTTATGTTTAGATGGCTGTTTGGTAGGTCCTCCATCCAGTGCCCAACAGCTCCTTACGAGAAAGGCCAAAGTGTCTTCTCTTAACAAAAGAAGAATACACACTCTTTGAAATACTCAAGTATCTCAAGAGGCAAGAACAACAAAATCTACGGGTGTCAGGGTCATACAAGGGCATGGACAGGGTCTGCAGGACATATGGACATATTTGGACAAGTCAACCAGGCAATGAGCAAATCCTGACTGATGGTACCCCATGGAGCCTCAGGTCCATCCTGTCAGCCTGCAAAAGCGTTGGCTCTTCTCTCTCCACCCCCTGGTGAGGTTGCAAATGGCAGCCCCTGTCTGGCCAGGAGACAGGCCTCAGCCAGCTCCCAGATTAGAAGAGAAACAGAGCAGCCCCGCTTCAGCCTGCTGTGGTGCTCACAAAAGGGGCATCAGTTATGAGAACAGCATCTGGTACCCTCTCATTACTCTTTTACCTCAACAGACCCAGAACACATATCCACCCAGAAACCTCTGCCAATTACACAGCTGGTAGCCCTGTCAAGAAACGGAAGCATCTTCACTGGTTTTTCCATTCAGCCCAAGGCTGCCCAACTAAGCCGACTTTCCAGGCCCCACACCTTCTGAACACTGTAGCCAACGATGCATCAAAATTTAAAAAAAAAAAAAAAAAAAAAAAAAGGCACAGGTCACCCCCCTGCTTCAAAGTTCCATCTCTCTGCCACTTTATGTCAGTCTTCAGAAACCAATCCAGAATGGTTTGAAAGCGCAATGAAAACACAATATACTTCATATGATGTGCTTGCTCCCTATCTCCAGCTACCTCTGTCTGTCTGTCTTCCTTCTCAGTATAGCGGCCTTTAGGCTGAATTCCTGACACATCAGGAGCCCCCCTCCATCTCTTTCTCTCCATTCGGCTTCCCTCCCCCTCTCCCTCCATCCTTCCCCCTTGTACAGACTTCCTTTTAAATATAACATACTCTGCATATGTAACCCCTTATCCTCTTGCCCAGCAGGAGCTGTTAGGACTTGGTCAAATGCCATTTCCTCTTAGAAGTAAATCTTCATCTTCTTCTACTCCCAAACAAAGACTTAAGTGAGATATCCTTTGCCTGACTTCCCACAGCAGCCCATACTTCATACATCATCTTACAGTGTATTGTATTATACTTTTCATTTATTTTTCTGTATAGATTTTCACTCCCTACTGCCAATGAACACACTCACTATATATTGAGCTCCTTGGGAATGAGACCCTGCTATTCACTCTTACAAGCATATCCCTTAGCCTAGCACGGTGTTTGGCATGTAAATATGGAGTTTATAGAAACATATTGAATGAATGGATGACAGCAAAGTGAATCCCATTAAAATTAATAAAAAGAGGAATAAGAGGAAATATACTCAATCTATAATGTGTACATGTGGAAAAGTTTGAAAAAATGATAAGTTTAGAAAGAGAATGAAGGAAATACAGAAAGAAAGGGGGAAGAGAGAGAAAGAAAAAGTAAAAATCATTTGTAAATGGGAGTGCAAGATCTAGGGGTGTGACTCAATGGTAGAGCACTGGCCTAGCATGCATGAAGCCTAGGTACAAACCTACACCCGAAAATAAATAAATAAATTTTAAAAATACTTCCTTAGTACTAAAGCAAACTTGGAACAGGATGATTTCTAAATGTATATATATATATGTATAGATATATACATATCTATACATATACATATATATATATATTCTAACTTAACTTTTCCTTTATAGATATGAGAATTGTAGTCCAGTGAAATTTAGGGATCTGGGGGCAGAAAATTCAAATCCAAGCCTGAGTGAAAGAGACCCCCAGGTTTCCCAACAAAAGCTTTTACAAACAACAAAAACCTACCCCAAATGGAACTAATTCTTCTCCTAGGACAGACTCTTTAAACCCTATCCTTCAATTAAGCAAAAATTCAGCAGCACAACCACGGTGTCTTCTGCAGAGGAAATCCCATCTTGAATCTGTTCTTTGGGGTATGGTCATGTGATGCACACTTACTTTAAGGAGTCCAAGCTTTGCTTTCTTTCAAGTTCTTCTTGCTCTGTTTACAAGGATAGAGTTAGACAACCAAACTATCCCACCACTGCATCTTCAAAACCCCTTTGTAGTTTAACACGATAAAGATCAGCAAGAGAAACTTGGACTGATTCTCTAACTTTCCTGCAGATTGGCTGAGTAATCTGTGACCAGGATGAGATTCTATATGCTCTAAGACAGTAACTAGCAAGTTCATAACACCATACCTTCCTCCTGGAGAGACATACTTTAGCAATATATTATAACCCAAATTGCTAAACCTGGCCAGAATTGAGTGGGTGAAACTTTGTAAATAGCCCCCCATGGAAACTGCGCACCAGTCCCTGACCCTCCTTCCTAGCTTCAGTAGCTTGAAATCAGAGGGAGATTAGAAGCCCTGACACTGGGCAGAAGAAGAGCAAGCAGAGGTTCTGATGGTAAACTGGCAGCTGGAGCGGAAATGTTGCCCCAAATGAGTGATGTCACAATGCTTCTTTAGGTTCATGGGAAAGCATGAAGCAACTGCTTTTCAAAAAGTCACTCAGATTCTCGTGAACTCCAATGTTGACCAGAATGTAGCTAAAACATGCCATCAATTTTTTAAAAAATAAAATTCAATTTTTCAAAATAATCTTCTTTTGGACTTCTCCTGCATTAAAAAGAATGTGGCTTCTCCCTAGTGGGGCTCTCTGTACTCCACAACAAGAGCCAGCGGCGTAGGCCATATCTCTGGGCTCAGTTCCAAACAGACAAAGGCCTTTGCCTTTCATCCTCAAATCACTCTTTGTTGCTCAGAAGGCACCCTCCCTCCAGGAGAGAACAATGTGGAACCTCTTAGATATGTCCTTCTCTGGAGTGTAGGAAGAAACAGAGAAACTTTGCCTCCAGGAACATCCTGAAAACACCAGATGCTCCAGTGGGTAATGCTGTAGTCAAGGAATACTCTATTTAGAGAGCCTGAAGTCACCTCATCAGCTACATTAATCTGTTACATGGAGAAAACAATAGAATTGGTGCTCTTATGGAAAAATACAAAGTAAACAAGGAAGTTTGATTGTTCACACTCTGCCCTGTAACAGGGGCACTAGTGAGGCTGAGAAAGCAATTATTCCACATTCTTCTCCTTTGTTGGAATTAACCACATTCATTCATATAATACTCTATAAGTTAAGTTCTTTCTCAAAATAGAAGTTAGAACAGTGGCATATATTTAAAGTCTAAACTAGGATCCGGTTACAGATAATGTAAACATGGTATTAAACAAAGGCACCTCTGGTAGAGTCTTCTTATTGCTTCATTTGATCACAGGATTTGGTTGAGATTCCTCTCAAAAAGACCCTGATTCTCTACTTGCTGGTCTCCTCCAAGTCTGGTCCTGCACTGAGGCACCTCCTTCCACATTGCCCTCCACTGAGGTGTAGATCTGACATGCCACCTGCCCAAGGTATTGAAGAAAGATATGTCTAGCTTGTTGAGCTAATACAGTCAGTGATTGGAATTATCAGCTGGTTATTCCATTGCTGAATTTAGAGCTTAATGACATGACGGGAAGATTGTCTTTGCTTGCTTTTTATTGCTGTGATGAAACACAGACCAAAACCAACTTACAATTACAGCCATCATTAAGGAAAGCAAGGCAGAAACTCAAGGTATAAACCTAGAGGAAGGAATTGAACCAGAAACTGTGGAGGTCTCACTGTCTTGCTTCCCCTAGCTTGCTCGATTACCATTTTTATACAAGCCAGGATCCCTCACCCAGGGATGGTACTACCCTCAGTGGACTAAGGCCAATCTGATGGAGGCAATTCTTCAATTGAGAATCCCTCTTCCTAGGTGACAGAAACTAGCTGGCACAGAGGTTAGGGATGGGTAGGGGGCTGGTTAAAGAAAACAGGTCACCAGGAGCATGCCTTTGAAGGGCATCTTGTCCCTGGCTCCTTTCTCTTCCTCTCATTCTGCCTCCAGCCACATTGAGGTCAGCAGCTCAGACCCACCATGTGCTTTCCTCCATGACGCCTCTCATCACATCAAATCCATGGAACCAGCTGACCAGAGACTGACATCTGAATTACAAACCAAACTAGGTTCTCCCACATTTAAACTGCTTTTCTTGGACATTTAGCACATTAAGCAGAAGTCACACTGGTTTTGAGTCTGTGAATATGTCATTTTATGGGCAACTTTAAGTATTTATTGGTAACCTATATGTTGTCTGGAAAGCTTTTTAAAAAGAAAAACCAAGAACCATCAGAGTAGGCTAAATGAGAAGCATCTCCAGGGCACAGGCACCTTCTCAATTAAAATACTGGCATGCCCTCTTTCCTCAAGGAGACTTTGTTATACCAGATGCGCTGGCAAACTGTCTTTGCCAGCTTACACAAGTGAGGGTCTTTTGGGGAAGGCAACCTCAATTGAGAAAATTTCCCAACAGACTGGCCTGTGAGCAAGCCTGTGGAACACTTTCTTGATAGATGACTAATGTACAAGGGTCCAACTCGCTGTGGGTGGTGCCACTTCTGGGTAGATCATCCTGAGTTAAATAAGAAAGCAGGAGAGCAAGTCAGTAAACAGCGCTCCTCCATGACCTCCGTATCAATTTCTGCCTCCAAATTCCTGCCTTGACTTCCCTAAATGATAGACTATGAGCTATACAATAAATAAAGCCTTTCCTCCCAAGTTTCTCTTGGCCATGTTTTTTTATAAGAGCAATAGAAACTCTAAGACAACAGAAAACTATTACATACTGACTCATAATTCTGTCCTTTTTCTTTTAATAGAGAAGAAAACTTGGAGAAAATGCCAGCAAGGGACTTCTAAAGTTAAGTCGTTTGTTTACATCTTCTCTCTTTATAGACAGAGATAGGTTCTTGTTCATCTTCACAATTACGGTGTTTCTATAATTATTCAATGACTGGCTGCTGAATGTATAAACATACTTACCAATAAACAGTTAGCAGTGTGGAGGGCTAAGTGGTTAGGGGTTCTTAGCCCTTGCAGAGGACTAGAGTACATTTCCAAGAACCCATATTGAGTGGTTCATAATGAGCTGAGACTCCAACTCCAAAGGATTCAATGCCTTCTTCTAGACTGTACAAGTATCTACACTCATGTGTAGATACATGCACAAATATGCATATATATACTCATCACATGTACACATACATACACATTTAAATACATAATAAAACAGTCATCAATAACTCATAACTGACCAAAGTGCTAAGAATAAGTGAATGCTCAGTCATAAATAGGACATCAAGTACACTCTGCAAATATTACATATTCAACCCATTAAATAAATAGTGTCTTGGAGACAAACAGTATCCTATGAGGCAATATTTATTATCCATCTCAGATTATTTGTATCCATGTATTTATAGTATGTAGAACATTTATACCAGCCTCTCCAAAGCTCAGGGAATATCACTTAAGAAAGGGCAGAAACAGTGAAATGGCCAAAAGAAAGGGTGAGGTATTGTGGAACATTGTCTTCTAGACATGACTTGGTCATTGTAGTCTTGACATCACAGCAGCTGTGATTACCTGTACAAGGTCTGCACAAGGTCTGCACAAGGTCTGTACAAGGTCTGCCCTTCCCTATTCTATGATAGGCTGTGGGTCCATCCACAGCCTATCATAGAATAGGGAAGGGCTCAAGGTATCCCAGCCCTCACTGAGGCTTTATATACAGTTAATTGTTGACAGAGAAGGAAGAGATATTTTCTTTAGTGGCATAACCACTGTTAAGGTGCCAATATTCACCATCCTCCCTATGCAAGCTTAATAGAACCCATTGAGCCACCCCCAAAACTTCATAATGAAACCCCCTATTACTTATAATTAATAAATGGCAATAAAAATTTGGCTTTTTATAATTGGTGTGGTGGTAGAGCACTTATCTAGTATGTACAAGGCTGCTGTGGGATGGTCTGTATGTCAAGTGTGTTGCTGATTGGTCAATAAATAAAACACTGATTGGCCAGTAGTCAGGCAGGAGGAAGTATAGGCAGGACAAGGAGGAGAATAAAGCTGGGAAGTGGAAGGCTGAGAGAGACACTGCCAGCCGCCGCCATGACAAACAGCATGTGAAGATGCCGGTAAGCCACGAGCCATGTGGCAAGGTATAGATTTATAGAAATGGATTAATTTAAGCTGTAAGAACAGTTAGCAAGAAGCCTGCCATGGCCATACAGTTTGTAAGCAATATAAGTCTCTGTGTTTACTTGGTCGGGTCTGAGCGGCTGTGGGACTGGCAGGTGAGAGAGATTTGTCCTGACTGTGGGCCAGGCAGGAAAACTCTAGCTACACAAGGCCTTGAGTTTTATCCCAAGAATGGGTGAAGGGGCAGGAAAGGAGAGAGAGTGTGAGAAACTTTCTCCAAGACAGCCATCATTAGGATACTAGCATTTCCCATTTATATGAAATAACTCCTTCACTTCAGGTTAGGAAGTGTGGCTCTGTATAATCTCTCCATATGACAGGAATAGAGCAGACAGAGAGTAGTCACCTGTATCCATAAGGTATGTTCCAAGGCCCCCAGTGAGATTCTGAAACTGTGGATTGTTCCAACCCTATTTGTACTGTGTTGGTTCCTACGTGCTTTTCAACATTATCACACAGTACAGAGTCCATTGACCTCAGATTTCATGCCCTGGTACCTCCTTTGTATCACTGTTCTGGCACAGAAGAGCCATTATTAAGCTCAAAAGGGGGGCTAGAAGAGAAGCACTGTGGTACCACAGCAGTCCCTGATAACCAAAAAGGCAGCTGTGGTGGTTTGAAGGAGAGTGGCCCCCATATGCTCATGCATTTGCATCCTTAGTCATCAGTTGATAGACTGTTTGGGAAAGATTAGGAGGTGTGGCCTTGTTAGAGTAGGTGTGTCCCTGCTGGAGGAGGTGTGTTGCTGGGCATAGACCCTGAGGTTTCTAAAGCTGTGGATCAGGATGTTATCTCTTGGCTACTTTTCAAGCAGCATGCCTGCCATGCATGCCCCCATGCTCCCTGCTAGGATGATAATGGACTAAGCCTCTGAAACTGTAAGCAAGCCCCCAATTAAATGCTTCCTTTTATAAGAGTTGCCTTGGTCACCGTATCTCTTCACAGCAATAGAACAGTGACTAAGACAGCTGCTAAGTGACTAATGGCTGGGTAATATATACAGTTTGGATGCATTGGACAAAGGGCTGATTAATGCTCAGAGCAGGATGGAGTAGGCTGCTGCCACACAATTTAAAACACATATTACTTCTCTGCATTTCCATTCATAGCTTCAGAATACAATTAGCTATTAGCTATAAGTAAAGGAAAATACAACAACCAACAAGGGCATACTAGGATCACTTTCCCTCATCTCAAATATATCCCATACAGGTTTCAAATGGTTCACCTGGTCTATCAAGTCAGACTTCAAACAATAAACCTACTGTGGTTAAATAAGGTGATCTAAAATAGCTTTCTTCTCATGATCAGTGACACATAGTATTGATTTCTATAACAAAATTCAACCATCATTTCAAGAAAAATGTCACCCAAAGCCCAGTGAGGTGGTGCTTGCCTTTGACACCAGCACTCATGAGGCAGAGGCCAGAGGATCACAAGTTCAAAGCATGACTTTACTATGTAGCAAAACACTGTCCCAAAACAAAATTGTGAAACTTTGAACACTGTGGTGGTTTGAAAGAAAATGAACCTCAAATGAGTGACACTATGAGGTATGGCCTTGTTAAAGTTGGTGTGGCGATGTTGGAGAAAGTATGTCACTGTGGGGACAGGCTTTGAGGGCTCTTTTGCTCGAGTTTTGCTCAGTGTGACACTCAGACCACTTCCTGTTGCCTGCAAGATATAGGACACTCAGCTGCTTCTCCAGCACCATATCTGCCTGTACGCTGCCATGTCCCACTGTAATAATAATGGACTGAACCCCTGAACTATAATAGAGTCGCTTCAGTTAAATGTTTTCCTTTATGGGGGTTGCCATGGTCACGGTGTCTCTTCTCAGCAATAGAAACCCTAACTAAGACAAACGCCAAGTTATCCACAGCTATTTGAGTGATCACTGATCTTTCTAACAGATTGTCCATGAGAGTCCCTTGGAACAGACAAGTCCTTGTGGAGTGTTTCTGGTAGCAGGCCCTGGAGAACAGAGAGAAGCTGTCTGCTGCATCACTGTCTGGTTAGAACAACATCTTGCTAACATTCACCAAAGGTCAGAAAAGTCAACAAGTTAAACTGCCTTGATAGTTCTCATGCGAACTATCTGCTGGTCTGCTTGTAGGTTTCTTCAAGCCTCTCATCACCATCTCTCTCCTTTGGGTTCCTCATGTGTAGAGATGATAATTGTACCTATCTTATGTGACTCTTGAGACCATTGAATATGGTAATATATACACATACAGAACCCACAAAAGTATGCTTCTATTGCTTTCGTTATTGAAATCAATAAATGACCTGTTTGAACTGAAAAGTGTATGAGTTGAAATTTTACTTCAAGACAAGTATTTCCATCAAAAGTGAAGCTATTTTTATTCTTTACAAAATACTCTTACATGCTTCTAAATTTCAAAGGCAGCCTGTTCAATGTAGCTCATATACTTTACTTTAGCAATACTTGAATTTTAACCTAAATGGAGCTATAGGATTCCACTGATGGGACAGTTGGCTGTAGAACACTTATTTTCGAAAAGCAATGACATTTCACAAAAATACAAGACCTGGATCCCTTAATTTCAACTTTTAGAAGTTGAAAAAGGTTCTTAACTCAGGCCCCATTCATGAAAAGGTAGTCATAGGAATAGCATAGAAGCCTATTTGTAAGTTAAATTGAGATCAGGCCTTGACTAATGTGTCTCTTCCTCTCGCTTAGTTATCTACATTCAAACTTGTTATAAAGTTATTATTTACAGCTACCTCTAAGGTCAAGAACTAAAGATAAGCAATAGCTACAGCCTATCATTAGGTGAGTTTTAAAAAAAAAGATTTTTGTCTTATTTTTAATACCTATACATGAGAGGGAGGATGGTTCATGGGAGTGCATATGCCTTGGAGGCCAGAAAAGAATAACAGATACCCTGGGCCTGGTGTTACAAGGGGTTGTAAGCCTCCTGACATAGGTGTGGGGAACCAAACTTGGGTCTTCTCTAAGCACAGCAAGTAATTTTTTTTTACTCATCTATTTATTTTACACCTGGCCACAGCCTCTCCCCAGCTTCATGCCCTCCCAGTTCCTCTCTCCCATTCTCCCCCTCCTACTTCCCAGTCCTTTCCTCTTCCGTCTCCACCAGAAAAGGGCAGGTCTCCCATGAGTATCAACAAAACATTTTGTATCAAGTTGCAGTAAAACTGAGCAACTTCCATGTGTTAAAGCTGGGCAAGGCCATCCAGTATGAGGAGCAGGGACCCAAAATCCAGTAAAAGAGTCGGGGACAGCCCTTGTTCCCGCTGTTGGGAGTCCCATATCAGGACCAAGCTACACAACTGTAACATATATGCAAAGTGCCTAGGTCAGTCCCATGCAGGCTCCCTGGTTGTCAGTTCAATCTCTGCAAACCCCTATGGGCCCAGGTTAGTTGACTGTGTGAGCCTTCCTGTGGTGTCCTTGACCCCTCTGGCTCCTACACTCTTTTCTCCTTCTCCTCCTCCACAGGATTTCTGAACTCCACCTAATGTTTGGCTGTGGGTCTCTGCTTCTGCCTCCATCAATTGGTGGGTGATGCCTCTCTGATGGCAACTGGGCCAGGCACCAGTTGGGTTATATGAGACTGACAGTTCAGGCCACTCCTCCACTGTTGCTAGGAGTCTAACCTGGGGTCCTCCCCATAGACTCCTGGGAGATTTTCCTGTACCAGGCTTCAGCCTGACCCCGAAATTCATCCCTCAGCAGTCCCTTCTTAGCATTCTTCCCCTCTGTGCACCCCAAAACCCGATTTCCCATGTTCCCATCCCCACCTGCCCTCGGCCCACTCAACAAATCTCTTCTGTTCCCCCTTCTCAAGGAGATCTGGGTGTCCCCCCATGAACTCTCCGTGTTACCTAGTACTTCTGGGTCTATGGAACAGCAGGTATTCTTAACTCCAGCTCCCCATAACCAAATTTAAATCATGAAAATTGGAGCAGGGCTGCCACATACTATCCCAGGGGTGAGAGGAGAGTAAGGAATTGATTAGTAGAGTTTACTCAAGATAAAGTGCAGAAATGAATTGTGTTTATACTAGAATCAAGAACTCAGATGTCTATAGGGATCACCCATGCAGTAGAAATGAAAGCAGCAGGTTAGGCACGTAAAGCATGGAAAGGTTGGGATGCTGGTAAGACAGAATTGGTACCCCTCTAAAAGTGAGCAGGAGCGATACTTGATTTTCCTTCATCTCAGCCTAAGGAGACAAATCTGCAACTGATGTATCTTTCAGTTTTTTGAAGAGAAGCCAGGAATCGTTTATAAGTTTTTCAGAATTCTACCTATTTCCGTCAAGTTCCATTAAAAACAAACATACTCTGTAGGCCAAATAAAAAACGCTGTGTGCCAAGTTCAGTCCACGGGCCATCAGGTTGCAGCTTCTGACCTATAAATCCTCATTATGATCACCACATGGCCAAGCCTGGCAGAATCTGAGAAGTAGCCACTACTGTGAAGTGTTTCTCTCTTACCCCCATAACTGGCTTTGTTCTTCTTCATTTTGTATCCAACCAAGAGCAAGAAGAGAAGTTGGAAAGGAAATTTCAAATGAGTAAATTTGCCTGAACTAATTATTGCCGTGGAGAATTTTTACTAATACCTCTTCTGATCCTTTCTTTGACACCTCTGAAACCCCTTGGCAGTGAAAGGCACTGGACAAAGGACACCAGACGGATGTCTGGCTCAACTCAGGGGTTCTCCCTCCCCCATCCCAGCCAGCTGACCTTGACAAGGACAGTGGGAAGAGGCTGGCTTTCGAGCCCACTGACATTTGGAAGCACAGGTGCAACTCAAAGCCCTAGAAGGATTTGGCCAGGCGTTCCTGTGACAAGCCCAGGCCTGAGGAGGAAACTCCCCTGACAGTCTGGCCAGGAGTCTGAATCTGTCATTGTCTGGCTGCTGTGGCCACAATGCCTGTCTGTGACAAGTGCTGACACTGGATGCCTGAAAGGGGGCTCAGTCGAGTGGGCATTTGTCACAGAAAAGTGCCCCAACTCATATTTCACAGGGTGATCAGAGGCAGAGAGACAGGACCCCGAAGTGGCCCATCCGGAGCTTTAGCAATGGCAGCCTTCACACAGGGACAGCTGGGCTGAAGCCAAAGAAGCTTTCTTTGGACACAACTGTTCCCATGTCCCCAGGGATGGTGAGGATGGAGCCAACCAGGCCTCACCCCACCCCCATTTCTCAGTGCATAGTCCTCCAACACCCCCTTGAGGACTTAAAAAGAATGCACATCAGGAGGCTGAGCAAGGCCCACAGGTAGAAGTAATGGAAGCCTGGGACCTGAGCCAGGCCCAGATTCTCCCCTACCAACCAGTGTGCGCGCGCGGCCGTGCACGCGCGCGCGCGCGCGCGCGCACACACACACACACACACACACACACAAACTCACGGTGCTCGCTTTTGACTTTTATCTCAACAGCTGTCCAGAGTGGAAGTGGCACAAACCCTCTGCGATTCAACCTATAAAAGAAAAGCGTTTTATTTTTCTTTCATTATTCCTACTCTACAGTGCACGCAATGACGCTTGATTCCGGTGCCCCATCCATCTATTTGGATGGAAAGGCAAACGAAAAAGGCAGAAGAAATGATCAAATTTAGTTTGGTCTCAGGAGTTTTACAAAGAAATGAATTCTTTCCTTCACACTTTCTAATTTTATTGGCATGGCAATCAAAGGTGGGGATTACTGCCAAGCTTCTCACCCTGTATCTCAGGTGCCCCCACCCCTCCTCCCGCCTGGTTGCAGAGCCCAGCCTGTACTGTTAAGTGACGTACTCCTTTGGGAAACTTAGGACGCACACACAAAAGATGAAATCTCTCTCAAAGCAATCAAGAGAAGGAAAGTAAGGCAAGTAGTCTTAACATCACCAGCAGATCAGTAGTTAGGCTATTCTAAGTCAGTAACACAAGGGACTCACTGAATACTAAAGCAGAGGAAGCCAGACATGGTGACAGAAATAATATTAAGAATAAACGGGGACTCCGTGAGAGGAGGACATGGGAAGGATAGGGAAATAAGAGGCTAGAGTGTAACATATACATATAGAAAATGACCACAAAATAAATTATTTTTAAAAATTCAATTTTAAATAAACTGGATAATCACTAATATTTATAGAATACTGAGCATGAATTTAAGCCTTTGCCTAAGCTTTTGTGGATACTTTACCGATGAGAAAAATAAGGTCCAAGAGCTTACCTTGTCCAACTAAGATAATGCGGAATCAGAATCGCAAACAAGAGATAACACAGAGTCAGAAATACAAACAGGACAAGAGCACCTTGAACACAGCACTGAAAATGTGTGCTGATTACAGTTGCTAAGGAGTGGTTTGTAAAACAGCCCAATCTTGAGTAAGAACTTGATGTAGTCTCACCATATAAACAGTAGCTACCAGTTTTGGCAATTTTCCTCTAACAGAAAAATAATCACATAATTAAATAAATTCACATAAAATTTTGACAAGTGATCAATAATGCATGTAAAATTTCACAAGGCTCACCTTGAAAATCAGAATGTCATCTGTCTTGTATATATCACAAGAAGTCCCTCTCAAAGTCGGGATCACCAGGTAGTAAGAGTGCACAGTCAACAAGCACCAGGAAAAGAGTCGATTTATGTATCTTTGGGGTCAACTTCGTAATGAATGTCAAAATCCTGAAAGTAGTTTACATCATCGCTGGTACATCTTAAATGTGACTACCAATTCTTTGATACTCCATCTATAGACCGACGAGCTCTGCTTCCCTTCCTGAACAAGGTGGGATGGTAACTGCTTGGACATTAGAGTATATTGCAGTGGCACTACATGACTTCCTAAGCCCCTTTATGAAGCCCCCAGACCTTTGCCTGTAATGCTGGAATACTCATTCTCAGTGCTTTGATCCACCACACACCAAGTGCAGTTGTGCTGAAGTCATCAGGCTGGAGGGCTGGGTTGTCTATGGGAAGAGCAACCACAGTCTATACCAAGCCCAGCAAAGGAGTCAACCCAGCAAGGTTCCAGCAGAGGGCCACCATTCTCTCCATGTCCTTTATCAACCAATGGCATCCATGACAACAAAGCAGTACCTATTTCAATGCTACTAAGTTTTGATTGGTTTGTTTTAAGGCAATAGATAATAGGAGCAACCTCTCCTAACATGTTATTCTTCTAGAATACTATGTTTAGGAATAGCTCAGCAGATAAGGCACTTCTTGTCAAGCTTAAGAACCTAAGATCAATCCCCAATATCTACATGGTAGAAAGAAAGAACTGACTCCTATATGTTGTTATCTGACCTCTACATATAGGCCATGGCACACACAGGCCCACCCACCACACGTGCATATAAAAATAACTGTAATTTTTAATCTCTAAAGAATTATATGCAAAGATAAGACATCATTGTTTAAAAATAGGAGAAAATGGAAATGTAAACTTGAACAATAAAGACTATATTTATGACATAATATAGCCAATTAACATCAGTAATCAGGAGAATGCTTAATAACATAAAAGCCTTCATAACATTATTTAAATGGGGGTTTGAAAATAACATATCAGATGTTTATGTTTATAGAAAAATATTTACTGAAATTTGATGAAAATATTCTAAAGCTTAAATAGTAGCTATTTCTGAATTCTAATGTTCTGGGTGATATACTATCTTCTTAATGACTTTCTATATCTGTAAATTTCATTAAGTAGTAGGCAAAGCACTGATTATACATGACAAGACCTCATTAAATCTATGTAACTTATAAGAATTCTTACTGAAGACTCGAGCTCAAATTCCAGGAAGTTCTATCTTAGTGTCTTTAGGAAGACATGTCACCTCTCTAAATCTTAATTTCCTCTGTATAAAACCAAATAACAGCAAGTAATTTCCCTAAGGTTAAACAAAGTTAAAGTAAACTGGAAAAGCCTGGTGTAGATCTTTGTAGCTACAAGGTATTTGAAAATGCTTTTATTAAATTTAATGCAAAACGTTTTGTCCAACCTTCCTAACACAACCACACTGAGTGGTTGAACTAAATGCCGGTACCTCTCCAGTGAACAACAAAAAGTTATTTGGTCTCCTGTCTCCCCGCTCATCAAAATGAAGGATTTGATAAAAGCGTAAATCATCTCTTCCTACCAAATACAGACACAGATGACAGGCAAGCCTGAAGTTCCAGCTATGAGAAGTAAATGGAAAATAACTACCTGGGGTAAAATGAGCAAATTGTTCACTAATGGATTTTTGTCTCAATGTAAAAGCCATTTCTGATATTAATTTTATCTGTCCCCACCATTACTGTGAAGCAAGTTTTACATCAAAGCTTTCCAACAAGCTGAGAAGCACCCTTTCTGACTTCTTGGCCCAGCTCTTCATTTCCATCCCACATGCACATCCTTGATAAGAGCTTGAAAGTATTGAGAGGCCCTCGGTTAGGCACTGTCGGACACGCATACTGACTCACCCCATCTCCACCATAATGCTACAACACAAGTAGCAGAATCATCCTTGTTGCCCATTATGTTGTTTCTTGAGTGGGAATCTGAGGCACAGAAAAGCTAAGTAATTTACCCATGATTACTCAAGTAGAAAGCACAGAAATGAACCAAGTCCAGCTTCATGGCTTTGCCATCTTTTTTGTATGTTGTACCTTATCTTTCGTTTATATTGTTCTATTCAATTAATACAATTATAGTAGCCACTGTACATAACTTGGCACAGGAAGACTATCAGATGATGTTTCAACCTGTCAGCCTGACCCCAGTGCTGCTCATTAAGCTATGTATTATACACAGAGGAAGAGTTTTTAAAAAAAGGGCATAAACTCTTCCACCCTGACCAGTTTAACCTCCCTCTACTGCCCTGTGATACCCCCGGTATGATCCATAGCTGCCTGGGTGTAGTATATTAATGTTGTAGCCTCTATATCTAGTCATACATCTGAGGAAATAAAAATCATCTACCTAATTGGCTAGGCCCTATCTCATTCCTGCTTTCTAAGAGCCTCTCTTAAGAAGAATCTCTTCTCTCTCTCTCTCTCTCTCTCTCTCTCTCTCTCTCTCTCTCTCTCTCTCTCACATACATACATACATACATACATACACACACACGTACACACACAAATGTTGAAGGAATATAATGTATTTAACATGATGTAGTCTGGGTCTAGAATTAATGCCTTACTTAGCAAACTCTATCATCCAGGGTTTAGGGATGAGTTGAAAATAATATACCAACCTCCACCTAGGCTTTCAATGAATTCAGAGATAAAATAAGATACATACAGTATCCAAAATATAGTATCTCCATTTTCCTGATGTTGGAAAATGTGATTTATATTTGTAGATCAATGGGCTTTCTCAAACTTAAACTCTAAGGTTAGATGCATGTACTCAGTTCTAGTGCATGTTGACCTCTAAGATAGGAGATCTTAGGCTCTTCACAAACATGTCAACCTCTAAAGGAGAGAACGGAAACCCATAGCCATCTTCTCCTTCCAGCCCATAAATAAAGGTAACTCACTTTTTCTCCCCCAAAGAAGAGAAAGTGAGAGGACTGGGGAAGCAGTAGCATTTTGACTCTCCAATTCTCGTGACACTTCAGTAAATGACAGCCTGGAAGTAGTGAAGATTTGGTAGAACTAATGACAGCTAATAGATACCATCATTGATTGAGCGTCTAGTTACTGCAAGTTACTTACATCCTTACTACACACTTACCTGCATAATTCGTATACTGCAGTTGACCCTCGATAACCATGTCTCCCACATGGTCCTACTGTGGACCATGACTATCTGAAAAAATAAAGTTGTATATTACTAAACATGTGCAGACATTTTCTTGTCTTTAAATAAAGTTGTGTGTTACTAAATATGTGCAGACATTTTCTTGTCTTTAAATAAAGTTGTATATTATTAAACATATGCAGACATTTTCTTGTCTTTACTCCCCAAATACTTCACTGTAAGAATTACTCAAATAGCATTTGCACTGTATTAGATATTATAAGCAATCTAGAGATGATTGAAGTTTACAAGAAGATGTACACATATTATGTGCTAATGTTATGCCGTTTTACACAAGTGACTTGAACATACAGACGTTATCTCCATAAGTTGTCCTGAAACCAAACCCTTACAGAGATCAGGGGACTACAATATGTTGCATCTAATATAAAGTATTTAAAATGTTTGGTTTAAAGTTTGTGCTGCAAACCAAAAAAAAAAACTATCAGAAGATAAGCGTTTTAAATTTTCAGCCACACTTACTGTATTATAAATACGGTGCTGCTGTAGGCCATAAGCACCTTCAAGATACTGATTCTTACACTAACTGCCATCGCCTCCCTTAGAGTGAAGTAGTCATTTATTTACAAATGCTTGCCTATCAGTGCATTCGTGAAGGAAGAAATAGTAGAGAAAACCATTTCACGGCCTTTCTAACTTACAACTCAGAGAAGAAATAGGGTCAGCTTTGGCTTAGACACACAAGGTGTTGCAAGCATTTGTTTATCTCTCAGTTTGGGGAGAGATAGAATCGGTTTCCTCTCACTGTAGCCACACAACTTAGCAGAAGCAATGTAAGGGAGGGGAGACTTCCTGGGGGGGGGGGGGGATGGCTTTAGAGCACCTCAGTCCATCATGGCGAAGAAAGCAGAGTGAAACAGCTCAGGGTATGGCAGTGGAAGTGTGTGACGGAGCCACGAACCAGGGCCCAGGTGTGTGTGACCTTTGCCGTGGTTTCCTTCTGATGTTGCGGTAAAACAGTCTAACTCAGAGCAACTTGGAGAGGAAAGGCTTTTGTTGGGCTTGTATGTCCATGTCACAGTCCATCACCAAGGGAGGTCCAGGCAGACACTCGCAGGAACCTGCAGGCAGGAAGTTATGCAGGGATCATGAAGGAAAGCTGCCTACTGGCTTGCTCCTCACGGCTTGCTCAGCTCGCTTTCTTACACAACCCAGTGGAGTTGGTACTCCCACATCCGTTACTTAGGAAGAAAATGCCCCCTGACTTGCCTACAGGCCAGTTTGATAGAGGCATTTTCTAAAATTAGGTTCCTTTTTGCAGGTGATCCTCGCTTGTGTCAAGCTGATGAAAAAGTAAGCAGAACAAGCTTGAAAGGCCTACTACCACTGGTGACCTGTTTCCAACAGCTAGGCCCCACCTCCTGGGGTTTCTCAGCGTCCCAAAATAGTGCCCCCTACTGGGGAACACTGTTCAAAACATGAGTCTGTGGAAGACATTTTAGATTCAAGCTGTAATGGGGGATAAGGAAAACGGTTTTCCACTTTTCTACAAGGTGGCTCCAAAATAAACAAACAGCAGCAGCAGCAACAAAAACACTCCTAAAATAAAATCCCCGGGCATCAGCTCAAAGCACTAACATGCTATCCACAGAGAACAAGCGTTGCATTCTGGTTCTAGACTAGGACATTGCATTCAAAGAATGGACACTGGATGCATGGGTATGAGAACTTGAAAGTAGGAGAGAGCCTAGAGACTGGGAGGGGGGTCTGGAAATTTCACCTCATTGCCTTTCCTTGTTACCTAGGACTGCTGTCCTGCCCAAACCCATCCTTAGAGAAAGGGGGAGTGCCAGAGATGTAGACTACAGGTGAGGAGAGGGCTAGAGACAAATGGGGGAAAAGCACATGCCCTAGCAACCGGAGGAAGTATCTCTGCGGCCACCTGTGGCTAGGGTAGCCTGTCTCCTGTGAGATAGAGTCACTGACAAGCAAGGCCAAAATAAGCCTACACTGCCGAGCCAAGCAGGATAAGAGGGAGTCCAGCCTCAGTTCCAAGGCTATCTGGGAGTAGAAACCACTCAGGAACCCTACAACACTTAACCTCTACCCTTATGTATACTGGTCATTATACATTTACTCTATGGTGAAGTCACCTTTAAGCACTTTCTTTGCACATATCATGTCATTTAATTTTCAAGGAAATGTTCTAGGAAACCGAGATACAGTGAAGCTGAGTATACTGGATTCTCAGGCTACCCAGATATCCCTCCATGATGATCTCATTGCCCCAGCAATGGGAGTTGTGCCACTAACTATTGGTGAAATTATTAAGGCCACTCCACATAGTTAAAAGGGAGGTTTAGATCCTGCCCCAGACCTCCCATCTGGACAAGAGGATCCCCTTCACCCCCGCCGGGAAGATTCCCCTTCTCCAAGACCTCCGGCAGACCCTAAAAGGGAGGTTTATTTTGTGGGGTAACTTACCAGTGAAGGGATAGGTTACAGGGTCTGGGAAAGGCGTGGCGCAGTCCGGCAGTGTTCTCTGGAGAACTCTGCTCGGTCTACCTCCAGCGTCTAGGGTCCAGGAACCAAGAGAGCCCGTGCATCTGGATCTTGGATCTTAAAGTCCTCTCTCAGCCCCGCCTTGTAGGCGTGACAGTTTCCGAAGCCTCAATGGGGGTTGGAACTTCCAGGTCAAAGCTGGAAGGGCTACCCACTACAAGTGACAGACAGCCTGAGCTCAGCTCTGGCCATTCCAGGATGCCTCTGTTGCTCTGGCTGCTCCTCTATTCAGAGAAACTTCTTAGTTTGAAGGTCCTTCCATCTCAGCTTGGGGTGAATCTGAAAGGCCACTAACTCTATGTATGGCTTAGTCTGTTTGTAGGGCCCCTGGCAGTGGGACCAGGACTTAGCCCAGGTACATGAATTGGCTATTTGGAGCCCATTCCCTATGGTGGGATACCTTGCTCAGCCTTGATTCAGGGGGAAGGGCTTGGTCCTGCCTCATCTTGGTATTCCAACCTGTGTTGACTCTCAAAGGGAGGCCTTACCCCCTGAGGAGTGGATGGGAAGGGGAATGGAGAGGTGGGGAGAGGGCAGTGGGAGAAGGAGAGGGAGGGGGAACTGTGGTTGGTTTGCAAAATGAAAAAAAAATTTTAAATAAACAAAAAATGAAAGGCCACTAACTCCAGGGCACCCCTACACAGTCATTGCACTTGTTCTCTGTTTATTGCTACTTCTACCCACCACCCCAGTCAAGTGTTGGGCCACAGACACTACCAAATAAATTATCTGCACACTAACTCATCTCAGACTCATCATGAGACTCTAAGTAATTTGTTCAGGGCCCAAGAGCAATCATGTGGCTTTCAGCCCTGTCATGAAAGTAGCCCAACTCCTAGCTGTTCTATTAGGCTGTCTCCCACTGTTACCAATTCCCAATTCCTTACCCCAAGACTCCAGTCATGATCTGTACACTCCCTCCTATCTAAACCTCACTTTTCACCAAAAAGATGATTCAAATGAAGATTGTTCCCAAACACCTGCAGAACTTCACACTAGCAGAGAAAGGCATGCACCCCTCTGCCTGTGGACAGTAGATCTCAAGTCAATAGCACCTCTTCTAACTCATCTTTCTCCTTTTCCAAAGTATTCAGAAGCTGGGCGGTGGTGGCTGGCGCACGCCTTTAATCCCAGCACTCGGGAGGCAGAGACAGGCAGATCTCTGTGAGTTCAATGCCAGCCTGGTCTACAGAGTGAGTTCCAGGACAGCCCAGCCAGGGTTACACAGAGAAACCCTGTCTTGAAGGGGAAAAAAAGTATTCAGAAGAGGGCCAAGGTAATGAGACAGCAAGTAGTTACAATTTCCTGATGCCCATATTGCAGATTAGAAGTCTGTGGGGCAAGCTGTCTTTCTTACGGCTGAAACTCTCACCTTTTTGTCCTTGCTGGTTGTGTTTATGTTGTTTTGTTCTTGTGTGAGTGGCTTTCCAACCAACTTACTCTTTAGAAGACAAGCTATTTTCCTTAAAGACCATTTTCTCTAATGTGCAAGCTAACATGCGTAACATTAGCCTTTTCTTCCACTCTGTTGCTATCTTCCTTTTAAACAGCGAGTGAATCCAGTTTCCACACCATAAAAGCCCCAAATTGCCTGTTTAGACAACTATGGCTTCTTAAGATAACCCCTTGTTTTGACTTCATTTCTTTCATATTTCTGTGCTGAGATTTTAGGTCCCTCTTCTCCACTACATTTCATTTACAAATATTTTATACTGCCTATGTTTAACCTAAGTAACAAACCAGAGCATCTGCTCCCCAGAGCATTTTCCCACACCCCAGTCCTCAGCCCCATTGTTCTCAATGGACAAGCAAAGCTATTTCAAAAATCTTTGATTAGATAAAGGAAATTTTGTCTTGGCCTCAGAATATTTAGTCAGGTGTCCTCCACTCTCCAGCATCTGAATTTTCAACAGTTTCATCTATTAGTAAGGGTGTAGCAGGCTTCACAGTTTCAGAGCCCCGGAGCAACCCATCCTTCCATTCCACTTCTTGGTGTGTTGGTGACCAAGATGATTACTACTGCAAACCCCATCATAGGCATGCAGCTGCTCTGTGAAGCAGTGCTGTTCAGTCTTCATCTTGCCTCAGATTGGTGTGAGCATGTCAGAGGTGTAGCTTTTGATGCAGGCATTGGAGGAAAAACAGAAAAGCAGAAAGGAAGGAAAGGGATTAACTGCTCAAAGGCTTTGAAAGTCTTGATTTCATTGAAACTGAAACAAGTCTCCTCTTCTTTCTTCAGACACTGATGATCACGTTAATACCAGATCAAAAGAAAATTGGTGTCTTTTTCCCCTTCATATTAGTGAAGGTTTTCTACAGGGAACCTGTAAAGGAAAACTGTGTCTCTCTTAGTGCTCCTAGGCAAAACATTGAAGTACAATCCCACTGAAATCAAAGTGACAGCTAGAAGGCACCTATAATCACCAGCTCTGTGAGCTCTTTCAGGTTTTGAATACAACTGTCAGTTATCAAGATCTCTTTGTAGGCCAGGCAACCAACAATGGTTTCAATGTCTAAATCCAATTTACCAAAAGACATAGTCACTTAAAACTTAAAACATATAGATAGATAGATAGATAGATAGATAGATAGATAGATAGATAGATAGACAGACTTAGATATGTGTGTATGTATGTAGGTGTGTTCACATATATATGAAAGTAATACTCAGTGACAGATTCAACAACAAATAGTACATGGAGTTTCCAGGAAAAGAAACCCAGCAAAGAAACTATAAAGTAATTATTTTAAATGTGTTAACTATATTTAACATGGCCTCAGTTCTCATGTTTTTTGAACAACAACAAAAAAGAATTCACCCAATATACTAATTCTCAGATAAAGTGGTGATTAAAATGCTGAAAACCCTGGCCTCATAGGAGTTGTAATCTAATAAAACAGACCAAAAACCTGTAAGTTCTGTGAGGACAGTGGTCACCATCACCACATCTCCTCATCCCCTTCACAGCAATATCACAACTAAGTTATTGAAAAGAGCTGAGGATTGTTCCAGGAAATATTCAAATTCATCAACTCCAGCATTCCCTTGGTGGAAGGTGGGATTGGGGTGTGAAGGGACTCAACCTTTCTCCACAGTACTGATTGAGTGACAGAGTTGATGATATACTCAATCCAGTCTCCTTTAACACCAAAGCATATCTAGATCACTCTAATTCATCTATTTTATTTTTAATAACTCACGGTATTCAAAGGGTATTGGATCTCAGTAGACATGAAAAAAGGTCTAATGAAATCCTTTGGGCCTCTCACTTGAATGGGAAACCAGAAAGAATAATGAGAAAATGTTTAGACAAACGGAATGAACCTAAGTTTCTCTATCTTTATCCAAAACCACATGTAATACATATAAGCATATGTGTGTAGGGATGTATATAGGATAGATAAAGTTTCTCCTCTGGGGTGACAATGCTCCCAATAAGAGCCATAGACTATCTAACAAAAACCCCAGTAATAGGCTTGAGAAACCACATTTCAAGTCATTGGCCAAGAGAGTCTAAAAGACCCTAAAACAATAGAAGCTATTGCTGTTGCTTTTCATTGCCTCCCAAAAGTTAAAGGTAAATCCTTATTCCTGAAGACACCACATACTTCATGCACAATACTCAGTACTCTGACCCCAAAGGCCCTCCCTGAGAACTAGTTTTCAAAATACTGGAAGATGCTATGCAAGTTGCCCAGGGAAGAAAGCGTTCAATAGTTCTACCCAACTGTAAAGCCTAGGAACCACAATACACGGTGAGCCAAGATAAGGTGCAATAGTAGCACTTACATCCTGGTGGTAATCAACAGATTTCTAATTGGACTTAAAAACCCTCTCAACATAATAGAAATGATGCCTGGTCCTGGAAACCTAGCCAAGCACCCCTAGCTAGTAAGGCCACAGATCTCAAAGGAGAACTTAATACTGTCACTTTCCCAGACCAGCATAATTCCTAACTGCATTCCAAATACTTATTTCATCCTTGTACTCCCAGATATGTGTAGCTCTCACCTCTCATCAAAACAGCTTCTCTTCACAGTCAATGAAGACCATTACAGAAAGCCACAACTAGTCAAAATTGAAAAAAACTGACTATGGAGTGCCCAGCCACAACTGATATGTGCACAGCACCACTTATAAGTTTAATGCTTAGAGAACATTGCAGGAGAGATAGGAAGAAGAATGATAAGATCCAGAGGACCAGGAAATCTGATGCAAAATTGTGTCTTCTAGATAGGACAGGGAAGCTATACCCAGGAAATCTCAACGATAATGGCTGCTTAAACAAGACCTGAGCAGTGACACCAGTTGATATGCCTAAGAAGATGAGGGCAATCATATGGGGTCCACCTCTAAATGAAGAGTTATAGTCAAGTAACAATTGTGGAGAGAGGAAGTGAGCATTCTTCCCAAGAGCTGAGGACCTTAGATAGTTATCCAATAGCAAGTAACCAGCCCTGAAAACTATACACACAAGCCACACGAAATGGATTTAGCAAACTGCAGTTACAGAAACTGAAACCAATCCCCACAACCAACCACTCGGTAAAGAATTCAAGACTCAACGCTGATCCTTCTCCACGTACTGAGGAAAATGCCAAGAAATAGGACATGGTCATAAGAGGAAGAAGTGTCCTCTTCAGGATGATATTAACCATATACCTCTCAGAAGCAGAGCTAGGGCAAAGAGTGCAGTATGTTTCCTGTAGACAAAGGGGCAGGACTTATGCAAGTGAGTTTGCATAAGCAAAGAGCTCCATAAGCATCTCTCTCAGCACATTGAGTAATATGCCCCCAAAGCCACTCTGACCCAGGGGAAGGAAGAAGTAGGAGGCTGTCAAGCAGAGAACACTTGAAACTCTGTTTCCTGCACTTTATTTCTTCTGTGACCTCTGCCGCCCTGGCTGCATGTGTGGGCACTCATCCTTTACATGCAAATGCAACTCTGAGGCAGTTTCCTTTCTATGGAGTTAGATAATGAATTCTCCTGTTGCAAAGTGACTGCAAGAGGCCTAGACATTGCTTCCTTTCAATTTACGCCAACGAAACAGAAATTGATAAATTGCTCTTTGTAAAACTTTGGGTTTTGGTCTCAATTGTGTCTTTTGTGACAAGGACAAATAGGTCTGTAGGGTTTATCTCCTATCCTTCCCTGCGAAGGTGATTACAGGACAGGCTGGTGACAACCAGCAAACAACATTTCTCTCTCTGACTCATTTACAATTATTCCAAAGTGACCAAGTACTGTGTAAGGTAAAAATTGCACGATGGCTAGGAAAGAGGATTTTATGTTTAATATCACACAAAAATGTATGGACATGGAGATGATTGTCTTACACAGGCATGGATTGGGCACATCAGTAATCTGGGTACTCTGGTGGCAGAGGCAGGAAGATTACAAGTTTGAGGAGAGCCAGACTTACAAAGCCAGACCCCATCTCAAAACAAATTTTGTTTAATTATTATTATTATTATTTAAAATGTAGATTGGTGGTAGAGCACTTGCTTGACCTGGGCTTGAGTCCCAGCAACATAAAAATCGATAGATAGATAGATAGATAGATAGATAGATAGATAGATAGATAGATAGATAGATAGATAGATAGATAGACAGATAAACAAAAGAAGCATTATCTCAATAGTATTCTTGGATTGTTCATCTCTCCTAATACTAATAATTTTACATTCTTATCACTTCTGTTCTATGAAAAACTGACACAAACAATGTTTCTGTGTCTGCTTTTGGAGAAAGAGGAAGCTTCCCCCAAGAATTCTGTCATCTCTTTTCTGAACTCAAATGGCAAACCAAATTTGTACATTGTTGATAGAAACCCAAGTCTTTAACCTAAGTATAATGAAATCACATTAGGAGACATGCCGGTCCCAACACCATGGCAACTGAGCTGGTATTGCCTGGAATCTCAGCCATTTGCTCACCTTTCCTCAGTCCAAAACCATTTGAGTTTCACCTGTTCCCACATCAAATTATCCTATAATTGCCTTTTGCATTACAGAGTTCTATCAGCAGCATCAACAGCACCAACTGGCCCCCAGACCTCAGGGATGTAGAATTGGCTCTTCTTTTTCCTCCACTTGAATGCTCTAAGCAGTGTTTACAGAATTATTTAAAAGAAGGGAAAAAAGTCTAAATCCAGAATTGTACTAAGGAGATCATATGGTGGTGCCTTCTTCAGTATGAGGTTCTCCTCAAAGTCCCAAGACTTAAAAACTGCCAAGTTAACTGGCTGTTTATAAAAACATACCTGCATGGCTTGTTTCTCACTTTCTCAGGGAGAGGATCAACCTTACACAATGGTCTTCACACATTAGACTGAAGATGTGTCAGTTATTTGAAAATTAAAAGCAACTTTCAAACTTTCCCAAATTGACCGGGCATGATGGTAAACTAGTAAAGGAAACCGATTCCTCAGCTGAGAAATATTGTTTTCTGTCACTTTCTGAAAGGAATTTCTTATTCTATTTCACATTCGTTTGTCTATCTGGGCCTTTTTGTGGCAGAACTGCCCATAACACTTCTTCCCCCACACTATTGGGAAGGAAGTATAATCCCTCCTTTATTCCTTTTCTTACAGAAGGTCTTGCTAGCAGCCCAGGCTGCCCTTGACCTCTAGTTCCTCCTGCCTCTGCCTCAAGCACACACTAACACACTCAGCTTTAGTTCTTTTCTTAGTGATGAAGGCATTCAAGTTCACAATGTTACCAAAGGTCATAGGATTTTAAAGGGGTCAAAATGAGGGTTGCTGATCAAATGTGTACCCATTTATGAAACCCATTAATAGACTGTCGTATTATGGACCCCCAAAGACTTCAGCAGTCAGTTGAAAGGAGTGCACATCCATACATGTGAATTATTTGCTGCAAAATTTTAAATTATTCGTTCAATATGGAAAGGTAGCCACAAATTGATTTTCCAGCAATCTCTTATTATGAAATCAGATCAGACACTAATAGCCTTTGGCTTAGAGGTTGCCATGGTAGGAATCCACAAACAGCCACAGGTAATTCATGAAGTCTTTCTAAGTCAAAGGTTTTAAACTTGCTTTTAATATTCAAGCAAGTTGATATTTTTGGACCATAAAGGTTGGAGTCAAAAACATCAATCTGGTTGGTTGCTCAGTGTCATCAAACACAAGTCCTATCTGGAAGAATGAATCTTTTGCTCAGACTATAAAATTTCCCAGCAAATAAACTGCTTTCATTTGGTTTTGATTGCGTTTGAGGTATAGCCTTGTCGTGTTGACCACGCTGCTCTCCAACCTCCAAGCTCAATGATCCTTTTACCTCAGCCTCAGGAGTGCTGTATATATATGTACACCCACACCCAGCTCAGAACCCTGTAGGTTGTTCATTTCTTTGGTTGGTTGGTTGGTCGATTAATTGATTGATTTCTTTTCTATGTTTGTTTTGTTTGTGGTTTTTCTTCCTTGGAGGGTGCATGGTTTTTGGTGTTTAGCTTTGCTTTTGTTTTAAAGTCATGGTCTGGTTATGTTAGTCTACCCTCTTGATCCTGTGGCCTCAGCCTGCCAACTGCTGGGATTACTGATGTGCCAATATGCTCAGATATATAGCAAAATCTTGTAAAGAATATAAGAAAATTCATGGAATAGTTCAGAAAATAAATCATAAAACACACAGAGAAGCAAAAGCCAGATGAAGAAATAGACTATAGATTCAGACTTTCAAATGTTTTATATATTAAAATTATCAAGCTACTTGATAAAATAAATATAATAAATATTTAAATATTAAAAAACAAGATAGACATAGGCCACATAATGGTGTTTCTGGCAATATAAGATTCGAATACAACAATGATACCACAAGATCATCAAGCCTATTACCTGCTGAGCTCATAACCATTAAAATAATGTCATAAATAGCACAAGCATTACTAATGAGTTGATATTGACATTATCAAACCTAATGTGCTTCCAGTTGTACAAAAATATAGTACATTACACAGTACATGATAAAAGCAAGAAATTATTTTCCTACTGGTTTATGTATTCATTATAATATGCTTTTTGTAATTTTAAAATTTTTATTTGCATGCAGCCCAGGCTGACCTCATGTTTTCTGTATACCTGAGGGTGTCTTTGAACTTTCAATCCTTCTGCCTCAATTTCCAAGTGTAGGAATTACAACATCCCCAATCCCTATCATTGTTTTATATCTTCTTTATACATATAAAACATATACATATACCTATAAAAAAAAAAAGGAGTTGGTCAGGTGGTGGTAGTGCTCACAGAGAAACTCTGTCTCAAAATAAAACCCCAACCCCTCAAAAAAACCTAAAAGTTGACTGTAGGACAGTAAGCCACATTATGCCAGTAACAGCTCCTATGTCTTCAATCATACATTTCTTGACTGTATACTTTTCTCTTGTACTTGATTTAATTTCTTGTTGTTTTTCTCATTGTGGCCTTTAAGTATATGAAATACACTGCTAATGTTAGCCAAAAAAAATTTAACAGACGTTCTGTAAAAATACCATTCACAATGATAACAAAATTCCCAGAAATAAATGCAATAAAATAGGAAAACAATTTATATAATAGCAAAAAAAATTATTAAAAAAATAGTAAAGATTTCAATAAATAAAAAATATAATACAGTCACATGAAAACACTTAACATTATAAAAAAAATTAACTGCTTTCAAACTGATCTTTTAAATTTCTGGTAAAAATTGCAGACTATTTATAAACCTTAATAAGATAGATCTAAAATGGATATAAAAAAAAACAGCATCAAAGATAATCAAGATTTGTTCCCCAGGGTTGAAAGGAAGTCTCTATTGCTAAAGACACCATGTACTTCAGACACAGGACTCAGAAGATTCAGGCTGAACTTGACCTGAAAGCCTCCTGCCCAAGGACTGATATTTCATTGTACCACAAGATGCTGCCAAAAGAAGGAAGCAATCAATAGTTCTACACAGCTGTGATGTTTATGAACCACATCAATGGCCAGGACGTCATGATAGCTTTAAAGGTGCAGCTGTGGCATGCATATCTTGACAGTAACCAACAACTATCTAATTAGACTTAAGGTTAACTCAACAGAAGGTGCTGGAAACCTAACCAACTGCCTGAGAATGATGAGATCATGGATCTTAGAGAACTACTGCCCCCACATTCCTAGACCAGCATACTTCCTAATTGCATTCTAAGGACTCATCTTCATGACCACAGACAAACATCACTATCACCCCTCATCAAAGAAGCCTCTCTATGCAGCAGATGGAGATTTTAATGGAAACCTACAACTGGTCAAAACACAGAGATCATAGGGTGTCCAGCTCTAGTTGATAAATTTATAACACAACTCCTGAACCTAAGGCTCAGGAAATATAAAAGAAGAGGGACCAGAAAGAGGAGCCAGAGGATCACAGGGAGTCTGCTATGAGACTGTCTCTCCTAGAAATGACAGGGAAGCTTTATCTATGCTACCTCAACAATATGGCTGCCTAAACAAGAACCAGGCAATAAAGAGGGGGATGGGGAAATATCACGGTGCTATAACCCTGGACAAAGAACTATAGACAACTAACAATTGCTGAGAGAGGGAGGATTAGTCTTCCCCAGGGATGAGTCCCCCCTAACTGATTATCCAACACTGAGTGGTCAGCCCTGAAATTATTATTATTATTATTATTATTTTTTATTTTTTGGTTTTTCAAGACAGGGTTTCTCTGTGTAGCTTTGCGCCTTACCTGGAACTCACTTGGTAGCCCAGGCTGGCCTGGAACTCACATAGATCCGCCTGGCTCTGCCTCCCGAGTGCTGGGATTAAAGGCATGCGCCACCACCACCCAGCCAGCCCTGAAATTATATACATTCAAGCAACACTAAATGGACTCAGCAGCTTGTATTTATATATTTGTGTGTGTGTGTGTGTGTGTGTGTGTGTGTGTGTGTGTGTGTATAATAATCATCAAACAAAAAGGAGCCATGAATTTGAGAGGGAGCCAGGGGGAGGGTTAGAAGGAGGAAAGGGGAGAGGTTAAAATAAAAAATATAAGAAAAAATAAATAATAAATATTAAAAATAACCAAAAATTCCTAAGTAATTCCTTGTCAGATAGCAGTATTAGAAAAACAAAATATGACATTGAGGGTAAAAGAACTTCTTTAAGCTACAGGTCACAAAAAGAAAGATCAATGTATTTGGCTAACTTAACTTTTTTTTTTTTAAGTTAGCCAAATTTTTTAGGTTTTTTTTTTTTTTTTGCTTTTTTTGTTTGTTTGTTTGGTTTCTTTTTAAGAAAGTTAAAGTAAAATATACAAACCAAAAGAAAATTGCAACACAGAGAAATGACCAGCTATTCTTATCAATGTTATATAGATAGCTCCTATATGTGAACTAGGAAAACACAAAAAGTACACCCAGCCATATCCTCGTACATATTTTCATATGGTTCAGTTAAAGCTAGCTACAGCTAGTGGCCCATGCTGTGATTCATAATAATGGTATTTGCAGTGTGGGCAATAGCACTTATGCTTGTAGAGTGGAGGGCATACTGCAGATTTTTTTCTCTTCATCTTTTTCAGAAGGAGAGAGTGGTCAGCACATCCAGTGTGCAAATGGATTAGCCTCATCCTGGGAAAACCACCCTCATGATTATGTTATCTTCACTGTTGGATAAATAATAGGCTGCAGAATGTTTAATCAATAAAACGCCTCAGAGAAGTAGAAAATAACAACAGATAGCCCCATCAACCTGGAGGAACCTCGGAAAAATACAAGATTCAAATTATAAGTCAAGATGACTACACAGAATATAATTAGTCACAAATAAACTCAAAAATCTAAAAACCAAATAAAAATTCTTACATATTCAAATAAAATGAATGAATAATAAGCCCAAGATTAAACAGAAAGCAAGTGTAAAGGGGATAGGTCCTTTGATCAGCCTTAAAAGCTACTTGAAATCTTGAAATATTCCATATTTATACCAGATCGGTCCCATCCACATGTTTGCTACAGTTCCACTTTTAATATCACCTACATATACCACAGTATCCCTTTGTATCCATTCAGTATTTAACACACTTACTTAAAGGAATTATGCTTTCCCATCTGCATTTAGGGATACTGCAATATTGCCTGGTGATGTGGCAGAGCAATTTTATAATGTGAAAGCCCCTAAAAACATATAATGAGTATATAAGAGCACATATCTAACATTGCATATGTAGTAACACCAATGATGATGGTGGTTATATGTTTGATCATCTGTAATGATTTGACATAAGACAGGACAGCTCTGTTCAGGAATAAAGTGATGGGTTGAAGTGCGGGCACTGAGACACTAAAGACCAAAATCTCAACAGACAGCAGGTACATTGAGTTCGAGAACACGTAAAGACTCTCGTCTCAAGAGAGGAAAGTAGAACTAAGATGGGTTTATAACTCTAGCCAGTCTGGGAAAAACTCCATAAGAAGCTAGATTTGGAGCCTGGGAAGTTTCTTCTAGGCTTGCCCTTGTAATACAAAGG